>NW_007245635.1:68437-136072 GCF_000164805.1 Carlito syrichta
CGCCGGCCGGCTCTGAAGGGGTTTTTCTTTGGGCGCAGACCGTCTGAAGCCCTGGGAGCGGCTCCCAGCAGTTCGCGACAAGCTGTCTTTGCAGACGTCCTTAAGAAAAGCACAGCCTTCTGGCCTGGGGTTTTGTTTTATTTATTTTACTTTATTTTATTTTATTCTATTTTATTCTATTCCATTTTATTCTATTATTTTACTTTTTAACAGACAGAGTCTCGCTCTGTGGTCCAGGCCCAAGTGCCAAAGTGACTCCATTATAGCTCACTGCAACTTCAAAACCTTGAACACAAGCAGTCCTCCTGCCTCCGCCTCCCAAGTAGCTGGGATTGCAGGCTATTACAAGCACGGCCACGCCTGGCTAATTTTTTCTACCTTTTTAATTTTTGTAGAGCTAAGGGTTCCCTATGTTGCCCAGGCTGGTCTCGAACTCCTGGCCTCAAGCGATCCTCCCACCTCGGCCTCCCAAAGTGCTGGTATTACAGGCATGAGCCATCCCACTGGCTGGAAGATGTGCATTGAAGTCCACTTCTCAGAATCCAGGGCCAGTCGGAGGCATGTGGACTCGGGAAAGGGGCTGGGCTGGCTTCTTCCAACACTAACAATGAGATCTTGTTTATAAGGCACGATTCTGCCCTGGTAGGAGTTTTGTTTTGTTTGTGGTCTTTTGCTGAAAATTTTGCAAGTGTGTGTGTGTGTGTGTGTGTGTGTGTGTGTGTGTGTGTGTGTGTTCCTTGCACACAAGCCAAAGAGGGAAAAAAAAAGATCTGAAAGATAAGTCCTATACACAGTCATTTGGCATAAATTGGGAAGATTTTGAAAGAGAAAGTTTTGGATTATAAATCATAAACGCCCCCCAGTAAATGGAGAACAATGAATTTTCTTTAAAAAAAAAAAAAATCCAATGCATTTCCCACGGTCAGAGTTTGCACAGACACATTTCTGGACCAGGAAGGCGCAGAGCGAACGTTGGAAGGGCTGCTGCTCTGACTTCCTCACCTGTTGGAGGGAGTAGGGTGTGTGGGGGATGGCTAAGTCATCACTTTTGCATGTGTGTCAGTTACAACTACAAAGGCGACCAAAAGGAGGTCTTATCCGTTTTCTTGTTAGCTTCAGTTGGGAACAGCAGGTAGAAGAAGCTGCATTTTGGTTTTACTTTTTCACCACGGAGAGCTATAAATAGATGAGGCCGTGCGGCTTTCTGGCTGCCTTACCTACACGTGCTTGCCTGGCACCCGGGCATCCAGGCTGCTCCGACTCCCACCTCAGCCTTCACAGGTCGCTGCCCCCACAGACATTTTCCACAGCACGTGTGTCAAGAAGAAACGCTTCTCCGCTCCGTGTCTGTGTGTATGTGTTGTTGTTATTTTTGTTTTAGCTTTGCGTTCTAGATGTCTTCCGCCCACTCTGGAAGGAAGGCCTCCTCAAAGCCTTGAAGACTCGCTAACATTTGCTGAAGGAAGAAAACACTACCTTTTGTTATTTTTACTCTCCGTGTATCCAAAAATACACTAACTTTTATGTTTCGTAGCTATTTAGCATGAGTCTATGCGCGGATCTTATGTGATGTTTCTCTACACAATTGCACAAATTGGAACAATAAAACCTACCAGTTCTTGAGCACTTAATAGATGCCACAAATCACTCTTACATGATCTCATGTATCCAAAAAGCAACACGGGGAGGGAGAACGATGGTTTCTGGCCCCTGACTCCTCTCTCACTGTATTTCTTTGGCGATCACTGGGTGACCATTGGTGATTCTTGGGTATTGATTGATAACTCCCCAGAAGGGAGTCCTGGCTAGAGACAAGTGTGATCACAGACCTGAAAGACAAGAACTGGCTTTTAAGGACAAGACTTTTTCTGACCACGTTAAGGCCTGTGCTTTCTACGATCTGCCTCTACTCCTCTCAACTATTTGGTAAAGAAACTTATTTTCACTTTTAGTCAGTGATGGTCTGGGAATCAAGTGTCAGAGAAGTCCGTTGCTGTTGGTAGCTAAACCATTACCCTACTGTGGCCATGAAGCCACCCCAAATCTCTGTCTCTCAAGTCATCAAATGAAATGATCCCCCAACCAGGGCATTGGGCAATTTAGCAGCCTTGAACCCTACAAGGTCCTTGACTTGTTTTTCTGTTGTTGTTGATTTTACACATTAGAAGGTCCATACTTGAAATTTGTTTAAATGTGAGTAAAATAAGTAAGAAAAGGAAACATGTCCCCACCAACATACACACACACACACACACACACACACACACACACACACACACAGACATCTTTTCTTCCTTTTCTTCGTAGTTTCACCAAACCTGTCTAAAAATGAGAAAGCAGCTGTTGTGGCAGTCATATAATTCCATGTACTCTTCTTCCTCTCCCCACCCCAGGATGTTACCAGTTGAATGACTATTTACTTGCTCAGAGCTAAAATACACAGGCCAACCTTACTTTTTTAAAAAATAATGAGATTTTGGAAAGGCCAGGTTGGCTTACATTTTCATCATTTGTGTTGAACTTAAACACCCGAGTACGTCTCATAGGTCCATCATGCAGTCGCTCAAAGCCTAACGCTAATGTGGTCAGAACTGTCCACTGGTTTGTCTGTAAAAGCTAGTTCTCACGTCTAGAGTTCATGGTCACACTTGTCCCTAGGCTGTGACTACTTTCTTGGAGTGGCATGAATTGATCACCAAGGAAATGCAGTGAGAGAATAGTCAGGGATCAGAAACGATCATTCTCCCTCACTGGGTTGCTTTTTTGTATACATGAGGTCATACAAAGTGCTGTCCGTGGAGTCTATTAAGTGCTCAAGAAGTGGTAGGTTTTATTGTTCCAAATTCTGCAATTCTGACTATTTTTGCTAGCCTGGCCAGAGGCGATCAGGTTTCCAAAGAAAATAATTTCATCTTTTTCTTTGCATGAATATTGGGTGAATATATCCTTAAAGAGATGGTAAAAATGGACCTCACATGTATAGATACAAGTCCCTCCAAAGCTTACTTTACTTGACCTAGGTTCAAAGACAATTACGGAACCAGCGGACTCCTACATGGAATCCTGCAGAGGAAAATGAAGCCAGAAATAGCCAACCTGAGGTCTAAATCGTTTTTAGAGTGATCAAATTTGGAAACTTTACTTGACAACTGCCCTAGAAACTTGAAGATGTTGAAAAATTAGCAATTATTTCACAATCACTCCCTTTTCCTCCCTTGCCTGGTTTGTCCTATTTTATTTTTTTGACATTTCCTTAACACACCCCATACACGGATGTCTTGACAATTAATTAACTAACCTTCACAAAACTCCTCTGAGGTAGATGGATGAAAAGCACTGCAGCTTTATCTCCACTTTTCAGGAAACTAAAAACAGAAAGGTTATGACTTACCCAAAAGTCACACAGCAAGCTTGCAGAAGAGCTGGAATTGGTACCAATGAACTCTGCCTCAAGCCAAACCATCGCAACTCTTGTTCTAAGGGAATATTTCTGACTCACCACAAAATTCAGCCTCAACTGAGTTCAGCTCTCTGATACTTCCTAGAGGGAGAAGCCTTGGACAGGGTTGGCCAGAAAAAATAGAATTGAATTCGACTTAATAGGCAGAGGAAAGGGACAAGGAAGACTGGAAAGAAAGAATCTTTCATTCACGCAGCCAAGCTGTCAACCAGTCAGCGTAACCTGGTGTCGCCCGGACAATGAATACAGAAATATACTCGAGTAGGAAAATGTTAGGTTCCTGGTACTGTCAGAGGAAAACAATGACTTACATAAACAAAGACCGAGGTGTCTGGGGGCCATTCAAGGCCAGCTTACAGTCAGCTTCTAAGTTCAAGTTCTTGCTGTATTTTTGGCTACAGCATCTAGCAAACGTAGAGGTCCTTGGTAGGCCACCACGTCATAACGTTACTTTGTGTGATGATGTATGGCTTCCTGCCCTTTTTATTTTGAATTTCATGCTCAGTCTTTCTCCACGTTATTCCCAGATTGTGCTGACTTGCGCTCCTTGCCGGAAACTGCAACCCAGTCCTGTTTTTTTTTTTTTTTTGTTTTTTTTTTTTTTTTTTGAGTTGGAGTCTTACTCTGTCTCCCAGACTGAAGTGCAGTGGCCGCTTCCGGCCACCACAGCCTCGACCTGCTGGGCTCCGGCGATCCTTCCGCCTCAGCCTTCGGAGTAGCCGAAATTACAGGCACGCGCTACCACGCCCGGCTAATTTTTTGATTTGTTGTAGAGATGAGGTCTCACCTGTCCAAGCGGGCACGGGCTCAGGCAATTCACTCACCTCAGCCTCCCAAAGGCGCGAGATTACAGGCTGAGCCACTGAACCCGGCTCCAATCCTGTTTGAAACGCCTTTTGGTATGACATCGTTGCTGTAGGAAGTAATTGCTTTGAAGAAACAATGACAGATCAAATTATTGCTTAATACAATCTAGAAAGATACTTGTTTCATCAAAGAATGTATTGTTCAATTACGTGTGGTTTGTGAATAAGCTTAGCCTCAAGAAGGCAATGTCACTTGCAGACATTACACCAATCTTCTGACATATAAATGTCCTCCCAATACAGAACCAATGGGCCATCTCAACACAAACACAATGCAGGATTGCCCCGTGATGACAGTGTGTTATTATCCTGTCTGTTATTTGGAATGATGCTTCAAGAGGTCCTTAAAAATCTGTGGGGGAGTCCTTTATTTTTTCGGAAGTCATTTATCACCTGCACATGCTCATAAAATCACATTCCAATGTACATCTCCTCGGTGCTGGAAGATAAGAAATGATTTTTTCAGTGCTTTTCTAAAAATAGAGATAGGGTCTCACTATGTTGCCAGGCTGGTCTCAAACTCCTGGACTCAAGCAATCCTCCTGCCTTGGCCTCCCAATGTGCTGGAACTGCAGGCGCAATCTACTATGCCTAGCTGATTTTGTTTTCCATGCGAAGATTGCTAAAATGCCATTGCAGCAAACAGAGAAGCTTAATGCACAGATAGGAAGAAAGACTTTGAATCAACTTACATGTAAAAAGGCAGGATCATTCCAAGTACTAGTTGTAGTCAGAAACATAATAATGCTTTGTGTAGCTCAATCAAAGTAAAGAGAAAGCATGTTAAAAATTAAAATCTTAGCCGGGCTTGGTGGCTCAGACTGTAATCCTGCGCTTTGGGAGGCTGAGGTGAGTGGATTGCCTGAGCCCGCGGGTTCGAGACCCGCCTGGGCAACTTGGCGAGACCTCATCCCCACAATAAATCAAAAATTAGCCAGGTGTGGTAGCGCGCACCTGTCATTCCAACCACTCGGAAGGCTGAGGCGGAAGGATCACCGGAGCCCAGCAGGTCGAGGCTGCGGTGGCCGGGAGCGGCCACTGCACTCCAGTCTGGGCGACAGAGTGAGACTCCAACTCAAAAAAAAAAAAAAATCCTAAGTGCTATGAAATGGATTTATCACCAAAGGTACAAGTCAAAAACATTTTATTTATTTATTTATTTTGAGTCAGAGTCTCGCTCTGTTGCCTAGGCTGGAGTGCAGTGGCACGCTCATGGCCACCACAGCCTCAACCTGCTGTGCTCAGTCAGTTCTTCTACCTCAGCCTTCCAAGCAGCTGGAACTACAGGCATGTATCATCACACCCAGCCAATTTTTTTATTTAT
Source organism: Carlito syrichta (assembly GCF_000164805.1). NCBI lineage: Eukaryota > Metazoa > Chordata > Mammalia > Primates > Tarsiidae > Carlito > Carlito syrichta. The sequence goes on from NW_007245635.1 coordinate 74,088, forward strand.
TGTAGAGACACGGTCTCGCCATGTTGCCCAATCTGGTCTCAAACCCGTGGGCTCAGGCAATCCTCTCACCTCCGCCTCCCAAAGTGCTGGGATGATATGCGTAAGCCACCTCACCCGGCAATAAAACAACATTTTTAACTCATCTTTTTGTTGATATTTTTCATCCTCCTAAGTTGTCATTATTAGTTAACTTTTGAGCTTTCCTAAAGACTTAGTGAGGATGTCAATACAGTTGCGATGTCTCAGACCAAGCTTGGTAAGTTGAGTTTTGTTGGTTCCATTTGTCTCTGTCTAAGATCCTTCTGGAAAATGACTCAGGATCCACGGTGAGAAAATTAGACCAGAGTAGTCAACGGTTCCTATGGTAGAGCCTCAGCAAACTTTAAATACATTCTCTCAGTTGTATGAACAACTGCCTTGGTGTCTTTCCTATCAGTTTAAATGGAACCAATAAGAATAAAGCAAACTCAAACGATGCCTTTGGGAAGGTTGCAGTCAGTAAGGATGGACTGGAATCTCTTGGTTTGTAAACGAGTTTGCAGCAGCAGACACGTGATGGTTCAAGCAGAAGTGCATGTTGCTTTAAAATAAATTATCACAATTATAAACTATAGTATAACTTTTATAGGATGACTGTGTTTTTTTATAAGACACAGCAAATGAGAGACATCCCCTGGTGACGGTTCCCTTAACATTTTCCCCCGCTTAGTTTATTTATGTTGTAATCTTTTGATGAAGCAAGTGATTACGTTTTCTATTATTTTTTCTGGCCTTCATTCTTTTCTTATTTAACACTATGACAGTCTCTAATTGCAGTGCCATGCAGCTCACTTTCGCTAGCTGGCCCATTTACACCTCCTGTATCTAGCCACACAACTTGAATGGTGGGAAATTTCCATTGTCTATTCAGTTGTTTGGTTGCTTTTTAAATGACACCTAAGAACAAAGCTGCTTTCATAGAGGAGGTATTGTCGGGGTTTTCTTTTTTCCCCCAATCACAATATCACCTCTTTTCTGCTCTGCACTACAGGCTCCCTCCTGATTATGGAAAAATGGGAGACATCTGAGCAGTGTGTGTTTCGTCTAACCCCACTCCCCTCCCTTCCCTCATCGCTCCTCGGTAGAGCGTTGGGTTCTCATTTAGCTGTTTCTGATTCTCGTCTGTCAAGATTGGCACCAATAGAAAAAGAGCTTATGAACACCAGGCCGGATCCTTATCCTCCATGGGTTTCCTCTAAAGACGATGGGGAGGAGAGAGCCAAACCTAACGGAGACAGGATGATATGGCGAAGGTGGGTACAGGTGATGCTATTGCAAGGCACGTTTAACACAGCATTCCAATAGTCATTAAGTCAGACCTCTAAGAAAGTAGGCTCATGCTTTCTTGTGATACCTGGGAGGGAGGCAGCCCATTTGCCCCTAGACCCACCAGTTTTCCCCGCCTGGCAGTGTGTTTTGGAGCTGTCTACATGTAAGAATGATTTAGGAACCACTTGGAGCCATACGCCTGGATTCTCAGCAGTCAGGACCAACCCTGGGCACATGCTGTTCTATGCACTTGAAATGCCTGTGCAAAATTAATTACCCGTTAGGCAGCCTTGATACCTGTGTTCCATCCTTTCCCAGCTGGCCTTAGGACCTACATTCCTTCCCCCACCCAATCACACCCCACATCATTCCACCAAGAGCCCCTCGGATTCTTCACCCCATCAAGCAGATCCTGATGTGTTAATCAAACTTGATCCTCCTAGTCTAGGAGCAGTGGGAGGCCAGGTGGAAAATGAAGGAAGGTCAAAGTGAATACGGGAAAGGGAATCTGGTTCATGGACAAAACCTAAAAAAATAGGATATTTTTAAAAGCATATGGAAACTATGCTGCTAGAACTCCTGTTGCCAACTAGAAATAGATCGCTATTTTTGCGAGGTTACGAAAGGGTCTGTGTGTCTTGATAGCTACTTCTATGCTCCTTATCTTCATTACATCAAAAAGGTGTTATTATTTCATGGAATAGCTATATCTAGCGGCATGTATATGACCATGGATGTCACTTTTGTAAGATATTAGAAGTTTTGTAAGGTATTAGAGGTTTTTCCTATATGAGTTTGAAAGTGTTTGAAATGTCATCAAGCATACTTCAGTGGTTTTCTCAGGTAGTGTACACATTTCTTTGACTCATCTTATTTCATTTAAACCAATTTGGTGTTTCTTCCAAAAGCCATAAGATATGGTCAAGGCCATGTACCCATCTCAACGATGCAAAAGCTTTAGGGCTACTTCAGAGGGCAGAACATTCGAGGTTTTCAAGGCGAGACTGAGGCTTATTCTTAACATTTTAGGACTTGTGCAAGATGTAGAAACAGCGATTTCTTGCTTTCATTCTAGAACGTCTCACGCTGTTCATAAGTGTTCATAAAGGGATGAAATCAAATTCAAGCTGGAAATTTGTGGTGTGTGTGTGTGTGTGTGTGTGTGTGTGTGTGTGTGTGTGTGTGTGTAAAGTAAGGTATTTTGAGGGCATATATAAAAGCAAGCTAATTTAAATGAAAGATTCAAGACTCTTACTCATTGTGAAAATCATACACTGTCTTTCCTCAGAAGAGCTCAGTTTGACTTTTGCCTAACAGCGATCAGGGCACTGAATCACTCATTTTTCCTGTTCAAAGTGTCAACCTTAAGGCTGTTAAAAAAAAAAAAAAAAGGAAGATAGGAATGACAGAAGGAAGTAAGGCAATCAACCAGATTTCTTTTAGTAGATGAAATAGTAGAGCCAATTGATTTTTCCTGGGGTCTATTGTCAAATTAATGATGTTTCTTTTAGTGCCCATAAATCAATAACCTATATGTACGCTGTACACACACAACACATGCTGGTTGCTGATCTGTCAGCTGTTGTTTTTACATCAGTATTTTAGTTACATACATAGTTCAGAGCATTGATATAAGTGATCCCCACAGAGCCCTTGAACATGTAAAAGACTCAGTTGCTCTTAATTAGGATACTAAGTCTGCAAAAGACAGTAATAATTTTTAACACAGCTTGTTCCAAAATAGTATGCAAGGTATTGTTCTTATTTATGATTTTGTGATGAAGGAAATATAGTTAACAAAATAAAGTGTATGTCAGTCACAAGAAGATAATTCAGACATCATTCCTGGAAAGTAACATTACCTGGTAGAGATTCAAGGATAGTTTATCTTAATTTTTCCTGTCTCTTAAGAAGTTAATATTTAAAAATTGAACAAAGATTCTAAAAAGGTCCTGCTCTATATATGTATATATTATATATTGTAATTTATGTGTATTATCACCTAGTATATTATAAAGCAGATAGTATGTACTCAAAACTATGTGCTTAAATGAATATCAAGACAGTATTAGTATATAATTCCCCCTTTTTTTCTTTTTTCCTTTTTTTTTGAATCAGGGTCTCACTCTTTCACCCAGGCTAAAGTGCAATGGCCCAATCACAGCTTACACATCCTCGACCACCTGGGCTCAGGGGATCCTCCCACTTCAGCCTCCTGAGTAGCTAGGAATACAGGCACACACCACCATGCCTTACAGTTTTTTTTAGTTTTTGGTAGAGACAAGGTCTTGCTATATTGCTGGGCTCAAGCAGTCCTTGTGCTCCAGCCTCCCAAAGTACTGGAATTACAGGCATGAACCACCGTGCCTGGCCTCTTTTTCAAGATGATTAATTAACTTATGGGCTGAAGAAACATCCATGTGCCTGCTTATCCTGCACATGTTATCTCGCCCCCTAAACCCACAAACCTCTGAAGAGAACGCTGAAACCAGCTCAGCCTCTCTGTCTGTCTCATGAAAACATGGTGCACGGCATCGAGTGGAAAAATCCAAAGTAAAAACTGTTAAAATGAGAACCGGGGTTATCCCTTGAACACCAATTAATATTGCTATATAGATAAACGTGCAATTGGCTATCCTATCACACTGGAAAAATAACAAATTCACCCCAGCGACGGAAAGCTCTTTATATGTGGTCTTGTTTCGGTCTGTCATCGAGTCCAGGGTGAAGCCTTCTGAGGCAGCCTTTAACTTTCTCGGTATCAGTTTGCCTTTATCTGCATGTCTGCATGCTTTTAGGTTACATGACTTCTACTCTCCTTTATCTTCGAGCTCTGGTTTTATGACTCTTAGCTACCAAAGGCCAAAACGTAAATTTATCCCTATCAGAATTTGTGTCGGGAGCCCACACGTCAGTTTCACAGGCCCCAAAATATATTTTTCTATTTAACTCATCAAGAAGAGAAGCAATGGCCTGTCCCCATTTTTCCATCCTGGGACACCTCCGTACACAGCTCACGAGCAAACTTTCCCATGGCCATGCCTCTCTGGCAGAGGCTGTAAATCATACCCTCAGATACCTCGCAGCTAGACAGACTCCCTGACTACGTGGATGGTTTACAGCCTGAGACTTTGCAAAATAGCCCTTGACAAACTTATCACCAGGAACTGCTGGCCACACGAGCTGGTGGTGCGCCACTGAAATGGGACCCTTCTGTTTTTCTTTCTCTGAGGCCATTTTGAGTTATTAGGCAATAGGGCCAATTTCCTTCCTTTCGCCCAAGAGGTATTATGACAAACAATGAAAACCCAGCTCTCTATTCATGTTTGAATTTTGCCATTGTGTGTCCTTCTGTATATTTGTCTGCCTGGCACCACCAAAGCGCAAGATCTAATGCGTTTCTGGACGCAGTTCAGCGCTGGTTACCTGATCGCATAAAAACACCGCGGGGAGAGGTAGCATCCATCTGAAAGGCTGTGGAAAGACATTCGGCTGTGCGTATTTCAGCAATTCTTCTTCATGTTGCTAAGCACATCTCTCTCTACTCAGTGCTTATTTGTTCACTCAGAAAAATGTTTCGTCTCTCACCTAACACTCGAGTTCGGTGTCCAGCTATGTGCTCTCAATATTCTTCTAGCACAGTCTGTCCGACTAATGCATGATGCTCTTCACTGCGGAAAGTCCATCAGGAGGAAAAAAAATACACGTATTTATGGTAACTTGTAGACATACAGAAAGGAGTTCAATAAATGGATTTAATGCTTACTCAAAATTTAAGAATCCATTAGGAAGTTCAGTTTTACTATGTCAGTGCGATACATTTCAGACCGTAATCATACCCTTTCCAAATCCCATTTAAAGTAAACCATTTATTTTTTCTACTTTTCCCACAAGTGCCTTAATGCAGAATTTGGATACCTTTCAGAAGAGACCTGTGAGGTAATGCATTTGAGAGACATAACAATATTTATAAAGTTTGGAAATTCTTTTGCTAAATGAACGGGGGAAATAATCTGCAGCTTTGGCAGAATGGATAATAATATTGATATTAAATTTGGTTGTTTCCTATAATTTTTATAACAGATGTGGGGAGTGAGTCCTTCAGCGGTTTTTAAGGCAAGATTGGAATTTTAAGGGCTCGGGGCAAACGATTACAGTGCCAAAAAATAGTCATATTGTTCTCATTCTTCCAATATTGCCTTTTTTCCTTCAATCATACAGCATAAATTTTAATTAAGTGGCAAACACAAAATGCCTAATATTTGTCCTTGTTTTACATACAATCTTTACACTCACGGAACTTTTAAAAAAACGAGCTTGATTAGACATTTACCTTGGCATTCTCTGCTTACCTGTTTTAAAGTTTAAGGCAGGAGTCCAAGTTCCCTTGTCTCACAAATGAGTACCCATCCCCAGAAAGAGAGAAGGTGGTTTTGGTCTCTTTGACTCTTTCAGTTCCTGGGCTACTGTCATTGGAGGTGGAAACTGCAATATGAACACCTGTCCATGAGGAACCAGACTTGAGATAACCAGCTCATTTCACACAGACCATTGTCCAGCCATCAGATGGTAATTACTTTTCGTCCCCATCAGCCTCGCCTGGATTCCAGCCAGGGGGTTGTGGGTGGAAGGGTCCGTATCACATTTCCATTCATCTGAACCATCCAGTCTCCTTCTCACTTGTTTTCTATTACATTGACATGGTGGCTTTGGCACATAGTAAGTAAATAGCAACGTATTCAAAAAGGAAGGCCTGAAAGCCAATATCTGAAATATACTCTGGAGGTTTCCATGAGTACAATGAAATTGGCACAGAAATTCTGGCATTCTGACCCAAAGTCATAAAATACAATTAATTAAGTTAATTGTTGTGGATTTGTGGAATATTTCATGAAAGCCAAGTGATGAAAGTCTAGAAAGCAACAGAAATGTGACTGGATTTCCTACAAAGTAAATAACTAGTGAGTTAACTAAAGTATTGATAAGATCAGAAAAAAGAAGGGACTGTTGTTGAAATATTCACTTTCATTCTTACTTTTGTAACACCTACACAGGAAGAGGAAAAAAAATCCCTGGGCGATCTTGATATTCTAGACTATTCTAGAATTAATTTTAAGATGATTTCATTAATTTCATGTCCTTTCTTGACTCTTTCTCTCTTCTGCATGTATCCTTTTACTCCTCCTGGCCCGTCCTCTGACATTTTTCATCACAAGACTAACACTGACAGCCTTGTATCTTCTTGTTATAGCAGAAATGATCAAAATTAAAATAAAGTAGCTAATTCTCTACGACATAGCTCTTGAGTTAAATTAATAATGGTTGCTAAATGAGATCTTCTTTTCATCCTCACTGTTCTCTCCCCATCCCTTGGAAACTCAGCCACTCGGAGCTTCCCGTTTCTCCCCGATTAACCTTCATCCAATCCCCATTTCTTTCTACTGCCTCTCCTTTCAACTCACAGTCAATTAAAAATACTAAATTTTAAACCGCTAAATATGCAAATAATGTTTTTTTTCCTTTGTTTTCACTTTGTTTTATCTCACCCGAAAGCATTTTCTCTGGGATGTAAAGAATTGTTTTCTGGCTTTGTAATGTCTTTTGAGAAAGTTAATTAAATATTCTGGCAAACATTTATTAAAAGCTAATGCACAGGTGTTCTTCTGGGCACCATCCACGCAAAGACATTTACATCATCTTCACTCTCAAGGAACTTGAAGCCCAAGAAAGAAAGCGCGCACGAGAGAAGACCCTTTGGTATTTCCAAAGGGAGTAAATAAAGTATACTTAAATATCATGGCTGCTGTAATAGGCTCTCGACAGGGTGGGGTAAAGGCACGAAGGAGAGAGCAGTTAATTCTCATGGGGGTACTAGAAAAATCGTTCAAAGGGGTGGCACTTGAGATGGATCTTGTGGGTTAAATAAGAATCTCCAAGTGAAATGGAGGGGCAGAGATCCGAAATTGCATAGTGAATCCCAGTGGTGTTTTGGGAATGAAAGAGGCCACAGCAGCAATAAGACAGGAGGCTGGAAAGGGCTTAATGGGCTTCAAACTAAGAAATCCAGACTACTTCCAATAGTCGATGGAGAGCCATTGAAACTTTCGATGGGAGGATCCTATGGTACCAGCGAAGGATGATTTTGAGACTTTGCAATGGTCCAGGTAACCAGTAGTAAGAGCCAGAAATAAAGCTATGACCATAGGGCGAGAAAAGCTGGAGAAGAGGGACAGTCATGAAGCAGAATTTTGGACTTGGCCACTTAGTAAACGCCATCCAATAAAAGTCATATGTATAAACAAACATAAGTGCATGCCTCTGAATCTCAAATAAAAATGAGAAAATTAATAAAAGTTGTTTTGGGTTTTTTTTTTTTTTTCAGGCTGAGTCTCACTCTGTCGCCCAAGCTGGAGTGCAGTGGCATGCTCATGGCCACCGCATCCTCGACCTGCTGGGCTCAAGCAATCCTTCCGCATCAGCCTTTCAAGTAGCCAGAACTGCAGGTGCAGGCTGCCATGCCTGGCTAATTTTTTGATTTATTGTAGTGACGAGTTCTCACCAGGTTGCCCAGACTGGTCTCCAACCCCTGGGCTCAGGCAATCTTCTTGCCTCGGTCTCCCAAAGTGCTGGGATTACAGACTTGAGCCACCACGCCTGGCCTAAAAGTATTTTTTTTTAAAGAATTGTGTTTATTGTTTTATTCATATAAAATTTAGACAGAAGCACCACTAACAGCGAAAGTCAGTTTTGCCAGACAGGAAGAACATAGAATGTGGAGATCGGAGAAATTGGATGGCATCCTGCTTACTTCATTTTCTAGCTTGGCTGCTTAGATTGTGAGCCTCAGTTTTCTTACCTGCAAAATGGCGAAATAATGAAATATATTCTACAACTAGCAGGCACATCATAGGCATTCACTCACGTTACTCGGTATGAATATCTTTAAGAAGAGGGGCCCGGCCGGGCTCGGCAGCTCAGCCTGTCATCCCAGCACTTTGGGAGACTGAGGCGAGTGGATTGCCTGAAGCTGGAGCTTCGAGACCTGCCCGGGCAACTGTGAGACCCCGTCTCCACAATAAATCAAAAATTAGCCAGGCATGGTAGCGTGTGCCCGTAGTTCTGGCTACTTGGGAGGCTGAGGCAGAAGGATTGCCAGAGTCCAACAGGTCGACACTGGGGTGGCCGTGAGTGTGCCACTGCACTCCAGCCTGGGTGACAGAGTAAGACTCCAACACCCCCCCCCAAAAAAAGAAGGGCCCAAGAAGAGGTCCTTCTAATTGCAAGTGGTATGGCTGGGTTGTAGGATGCCAGGAAACAGCAGAAGCAAATGACTGCTCAACACGCAGCAATTGAAGATGAAGTGGTTATTTAGAGCTCATGCACCATGCGGTCCACAGGTAAAGCACCACAAACAGTCTCTGCTCTCTTTGGTTATAACCACAAACCAAAGGAAAGTCCTCACATGGGCACAGAGTGAAAACAACAGCTGGGGACCAGGCAGGGCCTTGGAGTCTCACCTGCATACCACACTCACACCCAATGGTATCATCTTCAAACAAAAGCAACATGCTCACAGAAGACCCAAGTGTCGAGCACAACTGTATGCTGTTTTTAATGACATTTTCACTTTTAAAATCAAAGTCCATGACTGGGTATGGTGGCTCACGCCTGTAATCTCAGCACTTTGGGAAGCAAAGGTTAGAGAATTGCTTGAGTCCAGGGGTTCGATCTCAGCCTGGGCCACTTGGCGAGGACTCAACTCTACAGAAAATCAAAAAATTAACCGAGCGTGGTGTTGCATGCCTGTGGTTCCAGATACTTGGAAGACTGAGGTGCGGTGGCAGTGAGCATGTCACTGCACTCCAGCCTGGGCGACAGAGTAAGACTCCAACTCAAAAAAAAATTTTTTTTTTAAAAGTCCTATTTTTACCCAGAAGGATGATTGTGCATTAATTGAGTAAGATACAAGAGGACAATCTGGAGAAGATATTGCTTGCAAACTTCCACTAGCATATTTATGCATGTACAGCTTTGATATCATCCATCAGTTAAATACATAAATAAATTATCAGATCATTAAGGTTGGAAATATAAAAGCATTAGCACTTATGTAATGCACTTGTTAGGAATCGATGAAATGGTTAGTCATCATAAGGTATTCTCCAGCCTGGACAATTAATCAATCAACAAATATTTATTGAATTAGTCAAAGACAAAATGTCATTACAACCCACATGGACCCTTTGCTCTAAAATGTAAGACAGCTGTGTGTGGTGGCTCACGCCTGTAATCCCAGCACTTTGGGAGACTAAAGTGCAAGGATGACTTGAGCCCAGGAGTTCAAGACAAGCCTAGGCAACCTAGAGAGACCGCGACTCTACAAAAAGTCAACAAGTTAGCTGGGCGTGGTGGCACATGCTTGCAGTCCCTTGGAATGCTGGGGGAGGAGAATCGCCGGATACCAGGAGGTAGAGGCTGCAGTGAGCCATGATTGGGCTACTGAACTCGAGTCTGTGCACCAGAGTGAGACTCTGACATAAAAAATAAAATAAAATAAAATAAAATGTAATAATTGCATCACCTGTGATGTGATGATTATTCGAACAATGATAGTACATACTAAGTACTAAGTAACGATGATAACCAAAAGTGGTACAGAAATTCAAGAGACAAAGCCAGCTAGAGAATGGGATAATCAAAAACCTTTGTGGAGCTGTTAAGTCTTGAATGAAGAGGAGTGGCTTTTATATATTTGAGGAGAAAGGAAAGAAAAAATAATACATTTTGGGGTATCTACTATGATCAGACTCTATTGTAGAGAAATATTCATACCAAAAAATACCTTTCACATAAGAACGAAGAAATGTTAAGATAACATGACCCCCCAAAATGGACTTATTTCTTCATCAAAAATTATACTTAGACCAGGAGCAGTGGCTCACACTTGTAATCCCAGCACTTTGGGAGGTGAAAACGAGAGAATCTGCCTGAGCCCAGGGGTTCAAGACCAGCCTGGGCAACTTGGTAAGATCTTGTCTCTACAAAAAATAAAAAGTTAGCTGGGCATGGTGGCGCACACCTATAGTTCCAGCCACTCGGAAGGTTAAGGTGAAAGGATTGCCTGAGTCCAAGAGGTCGAGGCTGCAGTAGCCATGAGCGTGCCATTGCCCTCCAACCTGGGTGACAGAGTGAGACTCTGACTCAAATAAATAAATAGATAACACTTAAATTTTTTGAGTGCTTATTATGTGATTGGCACTGTGTGAAACACTTTGAATTGCTTTTACTTAATTCTCATGAGGATCAAGTAAACTTATGAGGTAAAAGCTATCAATAATTTCTTTTGAGATGAGGAAAACAGAGTTTAAGAGTTACACAGCTGGCCGGGCTCAGTGGCTCAGCTTGCAGTCCCAGCACTTTGGGAGGCTGAGGTGAGTGGATTGCCTGAGCCCGCGGGTTTGAGACCAGCCTGGGCAACTTGGCGAGACCTTGTCTCTACAATATATTTTTTAAAAAATTAGCCAGATGTGGGAGCACACGCCTGTAGTTCCAGCTACTTGAAGGGCAGAGGCAGAAGGATTGCAGGAGCCCAGCAGGTTGATACTGGGGTGGCCATGAGCGTGTCACTGCACTCCAGCCTAGGCAACAGAGTGAAACTCCAACTCAAAAAAACCAAAAAGAGTAACACAGCTAGAAAGTGATGAGATCAGGCATTACTGTCAATCACTTGGCCCTACTATCTTGAGCTAACTTAATGAATGCTTAGAACTTGTTTAAAACACACTGCAGATCTCAAAGTGTTCCATCGTTCAGTAAATATTTATTGACACCTATAGTTTACCGGGCACATGTAGGTGCAAGAGATAAAAAGACTTATAAGCATATTAATGCACCTGCAGTGTAATGGTGAAGACAGAAAAGTGAACAGGTTTTTATAACAGAGAGTATGAAGTCGCTAACACAGGATGCTGTGGAAAGGTTATTCCCTGGCAGTGGAAAGAATTAGAGAAAGCTTTCTAGAAGAAGGAACTCCAGAGAGGAATTCTAAAGGCAAAAAATAGCTTACCAAGCAACAAAGGAAAGATACTCAGAACACTCAGGTACAAAGGAATAGAGCTGAGAGAAAGAGGGTGAGTCTGACTTAACAGTAAAGTCTTGTGATCAATGTAAAAAATTATTTACGTGATATTTTACATTTTATACTAATGTGTATTTTACACTGAAAGCACATCTCAGTTTGAACTAGCTACTTTTCAACTAATCAGTATTTTTCAGGTGGCTAATGGCTTTCATACTGGACAGTACAGGTTAGATCATTCTTTTGTTACATATAAGTGATTCCACATCTTAGATCCATAATCACATCAGAAGTGGTTTGAAGTCAGGCTCGGTGGCTCAGCCTGTAATCCCAGCGCTTTGGGAGGCTGAGGTGAGTGGATTGCCTGAGTCCACAGGTTCGAGACCTGCATGGGCAACTTGAGACCTCATCTCTACAATAAATCAAAAAAATTAGTCGGGCGTGGTAGCACACGCCTGTAGTTCCAGCTACTTGGAAGGCTGAGGTGGAAGGATTGCTGGAGCCCAGCAGGTCGAGGCTGCAGTGGCCGGGAGTGGCCACTGTACTCCAGTCTGAGTGACAGAGTGAGACTCCAACTCACAAAAAAAAAAGAAGTAGCTTGAGCCTGGGTATTCAGCCTTCATGTTTCTTTGTATTTAGATAAGTGATGAATATATAAACTAAATGATCAGTTAGTATTTAACAATTGATTGTTAGTTAGGACATATATGTTGAACATAAACAAGCTGCCATTTGAACCTTGGATATATGTGTGACATCCTCAAGATTATTTTTTCTATACCAATGATTAATATTTTTACATGTCAAACTGATATCAATTACACTATGATGTTTATATATGTATCTCTCTATATATGTATATACATATATATATATATATATATATATATATATATATATATATATATATAGCCAATTTCAGTCCCAATAATTTTATTTAATTACAGAAACTCTGATAATGACAAAGTACACACAGCTTATTTGAGTTTGGTGTATTTCTGCTACAGTATTCTTAGTGGTGGTGGTGGTGATGTTATTGTACTCAGCAAATAAACTTCCAAATATTATTTCTTTTTTTAAAAAAACATATTTTTTATTATAAAATTGTGGGGTACAATTAAGGGTTAGGTATACAAATGTGCATCATTCAGGCACCCTTGTTAATAAGGGGTGTCTCCCCATCCCCAGATGGATATTGACTACTGTTAGTCCCACCTCCCTTCCCCCAAATATTATTTTAAGACAAAATAAAATTTGGCAGAGCTACATGGATAAATAGACAATGTCCAATCATTTTAGGAGATTTTAACAAACTTTTTCAGTGAGTAGAAACATAAGTAGACCCCCCAAAAATCAATAAGATTCTGCATGAGTTGAAAAATGAAATGTGAAAACTTGATCCAATGGATTATAGAGAACAGTTTACCTAATAACCAAAAATAAACCTTATTTTCAAACACATGTATAACTTTTACAAAAATTGAGCTTACGCTAACTTACAAAGCAAGTCCCAATAAATTTCAATATATTGAAATAATATAAAGCATAATTTCTGACAACAAATAAAAAATTCTTACACATTTGTTGGAAATGCACATTGATTGGAAATGAAGAAATATATTTTTAAATAGCTTACAGTTAAACAAGGAAACATACTCTGATATCAAAGTCATTTAAAGACACTACAGACAAAAATGTACAGGCAGATATTCCTGATAATTATAAATGTGAATTTTCTCAACAAATGCTGACAAGCTGAATTCAACAGCACATTAAAAGAATCACACATGAGATCAACCAAGATTCATCCCTGTAATGCAAAGATGATTCAACATACATACATCAATAAATGTAATATACCACATTAACAGAATGAATGATAAAAGCAATATGATCATCTCAATAGGTACAGAAAAAGGAGTTGACAAAATTCAACATCATTTCATGGAAAAAAAAAAAACTCTCAACAAATTAGGTATAGAAGCAATGCACCACAACAGAATAAAGGCCATATGTGACAAGTCAATAGTTGTATCATACTCAATGATGAAAAGTTGAAAACCTCTTCTCTAGGATGAGAAACAAGACAAAGATGCCCCCCTCACCATTTCTATTCAACATGGTACTGAAAGTCTAAGCCAGAGAAATCAGGCAAGACAAAGAAATAAAAAGCATCCAAATCATAAAGAAAGGAGTAAAATTGCCTCTATCTGCAAATGACATACTCTTACATATGGCAAAACCTAAAGACTCTGTCAAAAAATTGTGAGAACAAATAAATGAATTCAGTAAAGTTGTGAGGCATAAAATTGGCATACAAAAATCAATTGCAGTTCTTTACACTAACAAAGAGTTATCTGAAAAACAAATCAAGAAAACAATTTCATTTACAACATATCAAAAACAACAAAGTAAAACACTTAGGAATATACTCAACTAAGAAGGAAAAAGACCTGTACACTGAAAACTATAAAATACTGATTTTAAAAAATTAAAGACACAAATAAATGGAAAGATATCTTATGTTCATGGATTAGAATAATTAATATTGGTAAAATGTCCATATTGCCCAAAGTGACCTACATATTCAATGCAATCCCTGCCAAAATTTCAATGCATTTTTCACAGAAATGGAAAAATTTTCTAAAATTTGTATGAAATCACCACAAAAGAGTGAAATGAATAGCCAAAGTAATATTGAGAAAGGACAAAGTTGGAGGCATCACACTTACTGATTTCAAACTATATTAAAAAGCTACAGTAATCAAAACAATGTGGCACTGGACTATAAACAGACAAACAGACCAATGGAACAGAATAGAGAACCAGAAATTGTTGGGAGTCAGCCATGGAGGCCCACTGAGTGTTAGGGATCAGGAAGGGCTGTTGACCCCGAGACCACTAGGATGTGTTCGGGAGCTATTTGACCTCATTTCCTCCCCCTTTCTACTCAGCACTAACCAGATTAAGCTCCTGTGAGCTCAAAACATTAAAAACTCTGAGACCGGGATGAACACAAGCTAACTTTAGAAGCTCATTGCTCCCATTCTTCCACAAATTGCAGTTTTGGCTTTCACACAACTTATAATTCAAACTCGTGTCAAATCTAAGAGCCTTAGTATTGGTCACAGGCTTCTGGGTCATGATCTTAGGATTTATTGAAGGTGTAAATTGTAGAATATAGTTTTGGAAGACAGCCATTTTGTTGAAAGAATGCAGCTGGGTTACTTGCAGGTAGCCCACTGTGAACTTTGGACTGGGCCACATTCCAAACATTCTGGGATGGGCCACTTTCGTTTGTAAAGTAAAACTTAAGCTTCTATAGAATTGTTTAACTTGACATAAATCAATCAGTTTAGGATGAAAAATGTTTATAGAATATGTCAGTCATGGATTAGGTTATCCTTTGTGATGGGATTTTAAGATTATCATATAAAAAGGGTTTAAAGGCAATCATTGATTAAGTTTTCATTGATTAAGGTTTCTGGTGGGTGGGGGACGCCCCTCCCACATCTGACTTTGTGTATAAAAGACCCGTTGTAATTCCCAATAACACACATCGCTTCTGCACTAGACTGGAGTCCAGTCTCTTTCTTTCTCTCTCTCTCTTTCTTCTTCCCCCCAATCGCCGACGCCGTCTTCACCTTTGGGGTACCCTGAACCCAGCTGGAGCTGGTCTCCAGCAAGAAATAAACCCATGAATATATAATCAAGTAATACTTGAAATACATGACAGAGAAATAATAGTCTCTTCAATAAACGATGCTGGGGAAACTATAAACTATAAATAGTCTCTTCAATAAACGATGCTGGGGAAACCCACATGCAAACTATATACCCATACTACTCACCAAAATTAACTTGAAATGGCTTAAAGACTAAACTGTAAGACCTGAAGGCATAAAACACCTAGAAGAAAACAGGGGGAAAACTCCTTGACATTGCCAAAAGCAAAGATAAACAAGTGGTACTACATTAAACTGAAAATTTTTCGCAGCAAAGAAAATAATAAACAAGCCAAGTGCGAAGGCTCAAGCCTGTAATCCCAGCACTTTGGGAGGCAGAGATGACGATTGCTTGAGCTCAGGGGTTCAAGACCAGCCTGAGCAACATGGCAAGACCTCATCTCTACAATAAATCAAAAAAACTAGTCGGGCATGGTGGCACATGCCTGTGGTTCCAGCTACTTGGAAGGCTGAAGTGGAAGGATCACCGGAGTCCAGTAGGTCAAGGCTGTGTTGGCCATGAGCATGCCATTGCACTCCAGCCTGGGCAACAGAGTAAGACTCCGACTCAAAAAAAAAGAAAGAAAAGAAAATAATAAACAAAATGAAAACTCAACCTATAGAGTGGGAGAAATATTTGCAAACTATGTTGTCTAACAAAGGGTTAATATTCAAAATACATAAGGAACTCACACAACTCAATAGCAGACAAATAAAACACAAATAATCTGATTTTTTCTAATGGGCAAAGGACCTGAATAGACATTTTCTCCAAGAAGATGTAGAAATGGCAAACATGTACATTAAAAGGTGCTCAACATCACTCATTATCAGGGAAATTCAAATCAATACCACAGTGAGATAGCACCTCACATCTGTTAGAATGGCGATTATGAATAAGAAGAGAGATAAGTGTTGGTGAGAACTTGGAGAAAGAAAATTATTTTACACTGTTTGAATGTAAATTGGTGCAGCCATGATGGAAAACAGTATGAAGGGTCCTCAAAATATTAAAAATGAAACTACCACCTTATCATCCAGTAATTTGACATTTGAGTATATATTCGAATAAAGCAAAATCAGTGGCTTGAGGAGATAAATGCACTTTTATGTTCACTGTAGCATTATTCGCAATAGTCAAGACATTAGGAAAAAAAAACCAAAGTGTGCATCAACAGATGATGGATAAATGGCATGTGGCATAGATATACACAGTGGAATATTACTCGACTATAAAAAAGAAAGAAGTTGTACTTTGCAGCAGTGTGGCTGACGACATTATGCCAATTTAAATAAGCAAGGTACAGAAAGACAAATACTCAGATACTATATGATCTCACTTATATGTGGATATCTAAAAAGTTGAACTCGTAGAAGCAGAGAGTGGAAGGTGGTTATCAGGAGCTGGGCAGTGGAATGTAAAGCAAAGGAAAGATGCTTGTGGAAGGGAACAAACTTGAAGCTGTAAGATGAATAAGCCCAGGTGATCTAAATGTGGGACCCACAGTCGATAATACTGCATTGTATACTTGAACTCTGCAGGGAGAATAGGTCTTAAATGTTCTCAGTGCACACACACACAGACACACAAACACCCACAAATGGTAACTATGGGACATGATGAATAAGTGAGCTTACTTGATTTCAGTAATTATACCACAGTTTATACATATGTCGAATCATTACATTGTACACTTTAAATAAATAACAATTTTATTTGTCCATTATACTTTAATAAAACTGGAGGAAAAAAGATGATCACCTTGAGTGAGAAAGGCTGGAAAAGGGAATAGAGAAAGAAATTTACTTTTCAATTTTGCAACTCTCTGTATGATCTTTTTATTTATTTATTTATTTATGTATGTATGTATGTATTTATTTATTTTGAGTTGGAGTCTCACTCTGTTGCCCAGACTGGAGTGCAGTGGCATGCTCCCAGCCACCGCAGCCTCGACCTGCTGGGCTCCGGCAATCCTTCCACCTCAGATTTCCAAGTAGCCAGAACTACAGGTGCGCTCTACCACCCCTGGCTAATTTTTGATTTATTGTAGAGACGAGGTCTCACCAAGTTGCCTGGGCAGGTCTCGAACCCGCGAGCTAAGGCAATCCACTCACCTCAGTCTCCCAAAGCACTGGGATTACAGGCTGAGCCACCGAGCCCGGCCCTGTATGATCTTTTAAAAAATAATCATGTGCTTATCCTACTCATATGTGTGTATATCATATTCAATAACACGCCAAAAAAAAGCCAAAGTAAAGTAGGAAATGCTATAGATTGGGATAAAGCCAAAGATTGTGCTTACAGAAAAAATATAAATGTAAATTAAAATATTAGAAAGAAAAGGCCTAAAGTTAAATGGCTATGTACTTATCTCAAGAAGTTAGAAGAAGAAAAGCAAGAAAAATTAAAAAGCACATAAACTAAAATAAAGATAAAAAGAAGAGACTTATGACATGGAAAGAAGCACATAATAAAAATGACCTACAAAACCAAAATTAGTTTCTTTAAAAAGATCGATAAATTTGACAAAAATCTGACAAAAGTGATCAAGGAAAAAAAAAGTCAAAAATCGGGGACATTGAAAGGATAAGAAGAGATCATGAATAACTTTATGCCAATAAATTTGAAAATTGTCAGTAAAATAGATTCCTAGAGAAATAAAATTTGCCCAAACTGACAGAAAAACAAACAAAAAATAGAAAACGTGAATGATCCTGTTATGGAAACAGAATCCATAATTTAAAATTCTTCTAAAAGGAAAATGCCAGGCCTGGGTAGCACCACTTGTATAGAGGAAATAATGTCAGTCTACTTAAACTTTGCAAAACAAGCCAGACTCGGTGGCTCAGCCTGTAATCCCACACTTTGGGAGGCTGAGGTGAGTGGATTGCCTGAGCCCACGGATTCGAGACCCGCCTGGGCAACTTGGCAAGACCTCATTTCTACAATAAATCAAAAAATCAGCCGGGCATGGTAGCAGATGCCTGTAATTCTGGCTACACGCAAGGCTGAGACGAAAGGATCGCCGGAACCCAGCAGGTCGAGGCTGCAGTGGCCGGAAGCGGCCACTGCACTCCAGTCTGGGCGACAGAGTGAGACTCCAACTCAGAAAAAAAAAACTTTGCAAAAAAACACAAGGGAACATTTTAAACTCATTTTGTGAGCAAAGTATAATAATGATACAAAACCCAGCAAGAACATTTCTTTATACCCAAAACAAACAATTAGAAAATTAATTTTTAAGAGATATCATTTATACTAGCACAAAAATAAAATCCATAGAAATAAATCTAATATATACGCAAGAATATTATTTTTTTAAAAACCTCTAAAGGCTTAAATAAATGGATGCATAAATATGTTCAAGTATTAGAAGACTCAGTTATTGTATCAATGTCACTTCTCAAATTAATAAATCTATGGATTCTAAATATTAGCAATTAAAAAATCTCTACAGCATATTTTGTGACATCTTTTCAGCATTTTCTTCTAAATTTTTAAATCATGTGAGAGACAACCATGTTGAAGTGTCCTTAAGTTTTACATTTCTCCTTTCCCTTCATTGACTCTTTTCTTTTTTTTTTTTTGAGTTGGAGTCTCACTTTGTCGCCCAGACTGGAGTGCAGTGGCCACTCCCGGCCACTGCAACCTCGACCTGCTGGGCTCCAGCGGTCCTTCCGCCTCAGCCTTCCAAGTAGCCGGAATTACAGGCGTGCGCCACCACGCCCGGTTGATTTTTTTAAATTTATTGTAGAGATGAGGTCTCACTGCCCAGGCAGGTCTCGAACCCGCGGGCTCAGGCAATCCACTCACCTCAGCCTCCCAAAGGCGCGGGATGACAGGCTGAGCCACCGAGCCGGGCTCTTTTTCGTTCCCTTTGGCAACACTCCTAGAACTCCAAAAAGATAATAGAGGTTCTGTTTGATAATAAAGAATCATCCCAAACAGTGTCTTAAGTTTAAACTGGTAAGACTCAAGAGAAAAATAAACACCAGGAGATTGATTCCCTGGCCTAGAATTTCCAAAGGCATGGCTTTCCAGTGGAGGGTGCCACACCACTTCTGGAGTCAGCGTGGTGTACCTTGGAGATCTATGAAGACCACTGCCTTCCCCAAAACATTCTAGCCTTCTCTACCTCTTCTTGAGCCTTTTTGTTCTGAAGATGTCAACCAGAGTTGGCCTAATTCAAAGCCGCAGTAGAATAGTATCATGGGGGTGATACTCCCATGCCACTCCCAAGACAAAGACACACAAACAGAAAACAGAGAAACTTACAAAACGGAATGAAACACAACACGATGGAGCATCTTCCCAGCCTGTTCTCCCACATCCACCAGAGAAAGGAAAGAACTGGACTTACTGCTTAATGATGTAACAACAGTTTCTCATGGTTGTGAGATACGAGCTGTCCCTAAACAACCCCAAAACCCACAAGAGGGACAACTTTCCCCTTGGCTCTTCAGATCACAGGTATTTTTTATGCCTAGACCCAGCACTTCTAACTGTGTTGTTTCTGGTTTGTTCATTTGAAGCTTTCAGTCAGTTAATAACATTATCTCCCTCACCCTACAGACAACGGGGTCAAAAGAGTTTGCCCCAAACCCTGAAGTTCTCACGTCCCCCCATATTGGCTCTGGTGAGCTACCCCAAGTGGGTTACTAAGGACCTGGAAGAAAGCCTTTTTTAAAAAAGTCTATGTACAAGGGGAGACCGCCCGAAACACTGAATTACCTTTTGGAGGGTGAGCCCCCTGTAGGCTTCCCCCACCAGGTAAGTGTTCTAGGAACCCATCGACATCAGTATACCAGTTGTTGTGAGAGGTTGTGTACGGATTCAGTGAATTTTTGTTTTTCAACGTGTTTGCCCTTTCCATGATGGGCAATTTACACGCACACCGGCCCACATGGCAGTTTTTGGTCAAAAAATTGCATGACGCCCATTCTCCACCTCCCTATTTGCCTGCTCTCAGCCAGAATGTGTTTTCGTTGCTGCTGTTCACCTGGATGAAAATAGTCCTCAGATGGGAAACATTTTTCCAATCTGAAAGAAGTGAAACCAAAAAGGGCAGAAGCACTAAAAGGCATCAAAACAGACGAGTTCAAAAACTGTTTAAGTGTATTGCATCAAACAAAGAGTACTTTGAAGGAGACTGATTTTCAACATGCAAGAATAAACACACAATTTTTTATAAATAAATCCCAGGGTTTGGGGCCCCTCTTGTAGGGAGGGGAATTTGGATTTGCATGGCAATTCATGGCTGGGGTTGGAAAGTCTGTGGCCATCGAAAGCCTTTTGCTTCTGTTTGATGTGAAAAGCAGTAGGAACAGCACTGGATTCTTGGTAATGCCAGAGGGAAGGACTGACAAGTACCAGTAGAGGGAGGAGATAGTTGAGAAAATTCTAATTCAGTTCAGCATTATTCTGAATCTGTTAAGTCTTTCGTAGATTGCCAAACTAAGCAAGCCCTAAGCCATCATAGAAAGGGGAGCTTTCTTTACACATGTACCCCACCTTGAATCTAAAGTAAAATGAAATACAATTTAAAAAGCAATTCTTTGTCCCAACTACGTGAAACCAGCATTTTAAGGGTGCGATGTAGATCTTGCACTATTCATACAGCTCTTTGAAGAAGTCACATGGCCCCTTTTGAAAGACTCCATCACAGTCATTCAAACATTTCCCTAGTGACGTTAAAAGGATTTCAAAGTTAAGTAAACTGCCTACTCCATAATTGTGTCTAAGAAAAAGAGGCTCTTTTTTTCTTCATCTACAACTCTACAGATGGATTCAGCATTTCTGGTTACAGATTATATCATAATATTATTCATTTTTCCAAAAATGAAAACGGCATTTTTCTTAAAAGAACTTTACATGGCCATGGCTATTTTTGTAGCCCAGAGTGAAAAATATTTAGCAATTGTATGCATACAGACACCAAAACGTTTCTCTTTGCATTTAATTGTTAATGGTCTTACCCTCTCCCTTGATTAATTTATAAGCTAATTATCAAATCTCCACTTCACTTTGGAAAACGTAGACTCATTTTTAATGTCCATAAGGGGAGAATGAAATATTTAGTACTTGCAACAAAATAAGTGTCGGAGGCTTGAGTATTTAGCAATCACGGTTCTTGACTTTCCTTAGTCTACACTGTTTACAGTTAAGAACTCTGACAGAAGAAAGCAATAGGGAATATGTTTTCATATGATATTGATGAAGCAGGTCTATCATTAAGGTCTTTGAGTCAATCACTGCTTTCCTTATAAAAATGCTAGGCACCTTTTGGGTAGGTAGTTGACAAACATATTTTCAAGATGTACAGACATTGCCCACTTTCTTGTCAAAGGGATAGGGCTAAATTCTTAGGCTATGTCTCTGGGGAGTTGGGAGGACAAGTGTGCAAATGCTATAAAATCTCCCAACACGTGTAAGAAGAAGCTAAGAGTAAATCCTGGCCTGAGGAGACCCAAAGAGAGCCCACACCAACCGTAGCTTGATGTCTAAAGCCAAAGCAAGCAGGCTTTAAAGAAGTGCTCTAAAAGTCCCCTCAGTTGCACAAAACTCTACTTTTTTCTGTTTCAGAAGATTAAGTGTAATGTCAGTTCCTATCAGGAAATAGAATCACTGCTTCCAAGAAGTCAGGTTGTTTCAAGCCTGCTGCCATTGCCTTGTCATTTGTCTAACTCTGAAAGCAAACTTTTTCCCAATAAGTATCTTATGAGGACCCTTGAACTCCTTTTACTCCCTACAGACTACTTCATTGTTTTATTTAAGTCCTTGCCCCGCTGACTAACCCAGCCTAGACCCAACAATGCCGTGAGGAAGTTATTAAACTCTTTATATGTCACTTGAGATAAAGGCAGTACAAACTCTGCCTTAGATGGAGTTATTGACTAAATAAACTGAAGTTTCTTCCTTTGTTCCACGTACACAAAATATCGTAAGTCTTTGTATAAAAAGTGGGATGGAATTAATAAAATTAATGAATTACTCAAAGATTACTTGACAGTGTCTAGATTAACTTGGCCCTTAATTTCATTGTAGCTGTTGTCTGCTCAAAAAAAAAGCTTTCATTTTGATCAGTTTATGATTCCTTTAAAAATGGTCAAAAACTCTAACTTGGAAGTATTTGACTTTTATCCAGAATTGCTCATTTGTTGAGTCTCCCCAGAAAGCAAGGCCTATAATTCAGGCATTGATACAATGACACTAAAGTAGCCAAGCTACACTTTGGATCTTAGAGAAATTCTGTCACACTGACTGATTGACGTGACTCAACTCCATCAAGACAAGAACCATAACCCTCACATCCAAATGAGTTCAGTACTTGACCTCAACACCTAACTTAGTTCAGTTCTTGACACATAACAGGACCTTCCATCAACCTGATTAAGGACAAATGTTATAGTTCTGGGTGTGAAGCTAAGAGTGGATTCCCAATAATAACAGAGGCTGGGAGGGATGGGGGCCGCTGCACAGGCTAAAGGAGCACATCAGTTCTTAAAAAACATAAATATTGGTTGACTCCAGCTGGCATCCAAAACCGAAGTTCTCCTCACTTGTCTTAAAGATTATCTGCTCGACATCTCCCTTGGAAAGGAAGCAATCAATTATTTACTGTTAAGTTGTTTTGAAATCATGAAGTTATCAAGGGCATGAGAAGTCTTCAATCATCACATTTGGTGTCATAGTTGGTTAAAAATCCCTGAGAAGATGCAGTGAGTAGTGACAGCCCATTCGTGACATCTGAATTCCCTCATAGATTTAAATAGCTCCATCTGGGGACAAGCATGGGACTGTGTGAACGCACAGCCCTAAAGAAGAAATGTGATTGGTAAAATGAAAAAAATCATCTTGCCAGGGCCAATCGCATTGGTTCCTTTATGTTTTCAGTGTGTGTATGTGTGTTTGTTTGTGTGTGTGTGTGTGTGTGTGTGTGTGTGTGTGTGTGTGTGTATACTTTCCCCCTGCAATGGCTCAGATGTCACTTACTGCCATGTACCAGTGGATAGGGCTGTTCCTCATTTGAGATAACAACAAATAAGTATGTTACACTATTTAACAAACAAACTATAATAAAACCATGTAAATCCCAAGAACAGGGCCAGACACCGTGGTGTTCCTCCAACACTTAACTGGGATTTGCTCCACAGCTAAATACAAGGCATCTAAGCTGGTTAAGTGGCTTGCCGGGGCTGCTCTGCGCAAATGACATCATCTCTTGGCTTTCCCAATGCACCTTCTTGGCTCTGGCTCTCCTGGCTTCCTTCCATGTAAACAGGGCCTGATGAATGCTGCGGAAGGACTGTGAATCGCGTATTCCACTCTCGCATGGGAAGTCAGAATGTCACTTTTTTCTCGTTTCGAACACACAGCATGGGGATACTTAATGTGGCATCCCTAGCAACCACGTAGAAACCGCCTTGGTGTCTGGCTGCCAGTGTCCCGGTGCACTTTGTGTGACAGCAGCTGGTGGGACACCCTCTGGAAGCCCAGTGCCTCCACACGAAGCTGCATTCACAGGTCTGCCCATTATGGCTGGATCACAAGCACATTGCAAACCTGCCCTTTGAGGCAGAGACAAGGGGAGGAAAGAGAAGTCCTTGCGAAGCCGCCAAGAGAATGCATGGGATTGTGCCCATCTGGTCACAGCTGTTCAAGCTCAATCAGAGCCTGGCGGGTGGGGGGCAGACACTGTGCTCCTGGGGTACCTCTTACCTGCCACCACTGCCTCCCACAGGCAACCCCATGGAATGTATCTGATTGTCCAATCAAGTGAATACAGCAAAGCTGAGAATCTCTCCCCGGAGAAAGAAGAATATCAAAGATGTCAATCTTTATAACCTTTCCACAAAAATAGTTAAACGGTCATAAATAGTCAAGAAATGAGTTGGAAGAATTCAATGCGGAACAGTGAGTGTCAGTGTTTCCCAGAGCACCCTGGGGACATGCTGGGCTTAACTGCAACAGGTGAAATGCTGGACTCCAGCAGTCTTAAGCAGTTAACTGGAGGGTGTAGGTTGGTCGTACAGACTCAGTTGTTGGGTCATGAATGCTCTTAATACATAAATTACTTCTCCTGGATGACCAACCATGCAGCCTTATGTGACAAGGGTTCAAATAATACACTGGGCCAGGCATGGTGAATCAAACCTGTAATCACAGCACTTTGGAAGTCCAAGGCGAGAGGATTGCCTGAGCCCAGGGGTTTGAGATCAGCCTGGGCTGAGACCTGGGCGAGACCTCATCTCTACAATAAATAAATTAGCCGGGCATGGTAGCACGTGCCTGTAGTTCCAGCTACTTAGAAGGCTGAGGGGGAAGGATCACCTGAACCCAGCAGGTCGAGGCTGCAGTGGTTGTGAGCATGCCACTGCACTCCAGCCTGGGCAACAGAGTGGGACTCCAACTCAAAAACAAACAAACAAACAATACACTGTAGCAAAAGGATCATTGTTTACTGAATTTAGTCCCTTCCCTGCTTGGAAAAGTTAAGAAATTATAAAGCATTCAGAAGAGGCTGTCTTCCCCATTCCTCCTACATGGCATCCAAAAAAGATTTGAACATTGCAAGTATGCATCACACTTTTCTTGCAACTTTTCCAGAAAACCATATTGTTTTCCATTTTGACCAGCCAGGAAAGGAAGGAAGTAGGGGTTTTTACCTCCACTCTTAAGGTCAATCCACCTAAAACTACTCAAGTCAGTCAGAAGGAGGAAGTGAATTTCCACATCAATTCCAGGGTTAATGCCTTTCTAATGAGGTCTACAAAAAGGTAGACTTTGTATATGGAATGCTAAAAGAAGTTAGCAAATCATTTCAAATTTTTTAAGGTCCTCAAGATATCATAGTTCTCAGTCAAGAGGACACACACACACACGCAAACACACGCTCACACACACTCCACAGATTCTAGGAAAAGATCCTTCAGAGGAAAGATGTAATTGATCTGGTCAGAACATCAACCATTCCCAGGCTTCTACATAATTAATGAAACAGACTAAGTCGCCAATCTAGTGAGATGTAGTTTGCTCAGAAGTTAATATGGAAAACAAGCAGCGATGACTGTGATCACCACCATGCCCCCTTCCTGGGGTCCATGGTGCTTGAGGAAAATCCACAGTCACACACACCCTCAGGATTACTTGTGCTCACTTGATCTTTCCAGGAGAGCTCATTGCCCCAGGCTCTGCCTCAGAGATAAGGAGTCTGCAAGATCCGCTGGAATTGCTCAAGACCACGGAAATGCTGATACCCCCATTGCATAAGATCTACTTTCACTGCCCCAGTGCAACACCATTAAGGGGCCCCATGGGCGCACCCAAAGTATTCTTCCGCTCCCAATTCCAAAGTTAGAGACTGGCCTCAAAGTGTAATGTCATTTTTTAAGATCTGCTGTTGGTGAGTAGCTTCTTCCAGCTCAGAAGCTGAGTGAGGACCTCTGACTTTCATCTCCAAATGCAATGTTTAAGGAACTGCTCACGTAAAGAAGTAAAATGTGAAACTAGAAATAACTGAGATAGGGATTTGGTTAGAACATTACAATGGGAATGTCCCTCTGACTAGCTGTTATTTACCATAGATATCGGTTTGAGTTTCCTAACAATATCACTAGTAGATTCCAAGACAAGGAAGCACAATGCCCCCTTTACCCTCAGTGGCTAGAGTCCCAGTCTTTTTTCTTTTCTTTTTTTCTTTACTTTTTTTTCCTTTTAAGTTGGAATCTCAATCTGCCACCAAGGTTGGAGTGCAGTGGCACACTCACAGCCACCACAGTCTCGTCCTGCTGGGCTCAGGTGATCCTTCTGCCTCAGTCTTCCAAGTAGCTAGAACTACAGGCACATGCTACCACGCCCAGCTTATTTTTTGATTTATTGTACAGATGAGGTCTCACCAAGTTGCCTAGGCTGGTCTCAAACCCCTGAGCTTAGGCAATCCTCTCCACTTGGCCTCCCAAAGTACTGGGATTATAGGCTTGAGTCCCAGTCTTAATTCAAACTTCCAAAAAGGACCCAAGGGCCAGAGCATAATTTTTTGTTTCCTCCATAGAGGAGGAAATAAAATGAAGACAAATTAAAATACTTTCTACATTTTTACTTGAAGCACTTTGTCTTCTGCCTGTTTACTGAAACCATTTTATAATGTGCTTGTTGTTTAGAAATTAATAAAGTCCAGGGGGATCAGTTTCCCCGTATGTAAAGTAGCTTGTTCATAAACTCTCCAATACCTTCTAATTCTAAGTCAATAATTCTGAAGTCATAGAAAGTATTACACGGTTATATTTGGTTAGGCTGCATATAAGTTAACTAACAAACCCTAGTAGTTTTAACAAGACCCAATTTTTTTTCTTCTCTCACATAAAAACGCATCTGGAAATAGGCTGACAAACCTGGAACTATGGCTTCCCAATCGTCAATGTCATAAACTCCTCCTATCTTGCTGACCTACTCATCGTTAGTGTGTTTCCAAAGATCTAATGTGGCTGCCAAGCACCAGCAATTACATCTACATTTCAGTCCAAAAGAATGAGGAAAGATGAGAAGAGAGCCTGACACTTTCTGTCTGGGCTTGAGCTTAGACATTAGAACTTAGATATATGGCCATATTGAGTCGCAAGAGAGGTTGGAAAATATAGTCTTTATACGGGATGGTTATATACACCGCTAAAACTGAGCATTCTGACTTGAGGAAATTAAGAGAAAACATTCTGAAATAAGCAACTGTGTCTTTGCCACAAAATCAAACATATCATACCAAAGATTCTTATTTTCTTAAAATGCTAAAGATATGCATGTTTCAAAGGTAATGTCAGGGGAAATTTGTGTGTAAATAATACAAACATACAAATGATAAATAATGTATACATATATAAAAATAAATTAGTTTATAATATAGTGTCACTGGGACATATTCTTACTTATCCAATTATCGCGGTTAAGGATTTAAATTCAAATCAAATTCTTCCCTTTGTATTTGCTTTATATTAAGAGTTTAGTATAATCAGAAGAGAATGCAAATGCTCTTCTGACTGAGCCAGACTGAGTAAGTAGTGGTGTAGGGTTAGCAGTGAAGGAGTTATGGACTTGAGTCTGGCCTGAATCCTAGCTTTGGCCCTGCTATGTGACTTTGGACAAGTTATTCAGCCTCTCTGATCCTGCTTCTTCGCCTGTGAAATGAAAATATGTATTAGACTCAGAGGGCGCCTGAGTCCCTAATTACTAGGCTAGTAATGTGTGCCCAAGAGAGTAAGAAACTCATGCTATGAACTTGGAGAGGGACAAGGGGTCAGAGAAAAGTAGCAGTAGCAAGGTGAGAGGAATCCCAAAAAAGCATAAGAGAAAACACAAGTGGGGCTGGGAGAGAGGCTGTCACACTGCCAAAGAGGCTTCAGTTCATGACCTTGTTAAAATTATTTGTGTTAAAGTTTATTGTAAAGCTAGAAGAGGTTTAAACCAATCCTTTTTTCTTTATGTCAAAGGTCATGGATTTCAATATACGATGTGTGCTCCCAATGACAGCCTCATAAAATTCCAGTGACTACCATAATTTCAATTCAAACCAAAATAATTGCAGGATAAGTGGCTGCTCTATTTATTGAATTAAAACTGGACACATGGTTTTGTTTCTTTCTAGAAGTTGGTGGCATGTTTAAGTCCCTAAATCAAGGCTTCAAATGCAGATACATGGAAGGCTGAGGCAGAAGGATCGCCGGAGTCCAGCAGGTCGAGTCTGCAGTGGCCGCTTCCAGCCACTGCACTCCAGTCTGAGTGACAGAGTGAGACTCCAACTCAAAAAAAAAAATGCAGATACATGACCAAAAATCTGAGAATATGGATTTTTAAAATGTGGTGCAAGTACACAATGAAATATTACACAGCCATAAAGAAGGATAAACATATGGACTTTGTAGCAACTTGGATGGATTTTGAGTTGATCATACGCAGTGATCTGTCACAGAAACGAAGAACAGCATATCACATGTTCTCACTCATAAGCGAACCCTGAACATTTACCATAAAACTATGAGAAAGGGATTGGCAGTAGTGGGATATTGCCAGGGTGTGTGTTGGGGGGGGGAGCACAACATCAATAATGGTACCTGATCTCAAACCAGGCAAAGTGGGGAGCAAAGAGAGGCCCAAACTTGACCTGTACAATGCCTACTTGTATACCTAATCCTAAATTATATACCACATCTTTAAAATAAAATATAAAACAACAAAAAAGAAAGAAATAATTTGCAAATGAGCTAAGGCAGAATCTGATGATGAAATGCAAGTGTGTTTGCAGCCCATCAACTGATCAACCCATCTCTACTCGTGGACTGCCCATAATTGGCCAGGGGGAATGCAAGTCCACAAAGCAGCCATGAGAAACATGGTATGTCTGTTTGTTTGTTTTTTAATTTTCTCAAGATTTTCTCTGCTGTCGCTGTTTCTCAAGTTGGAAACTCAGTCTCTGCAGTCTCGTCATGACTTTGTCAGTTTCTCTGCGCTTATGACAAACAAGAAGAGCAGGACATTAGTGACCCTTCCTAAACAGACGGGAGCAGCAGCAATTTCAAGGGAGTGGGTGACCGATAGACCTCACCTTTTCTTCTCACTTTTGTTTATGTATTTATCGAATATTTACTAAGCACCTGTTCTATGATGAACACAGAGCTGATATTGAAGATATAAAAATGAATTTGACACCCTTCCCACGCTCGAGATGCCCATTCTGGACTAGAAGAGGATCCATGTGAATCAAGTAGTAGAATTTTGACCCTTGATGTTCAGGGGAGAATGGTTGGAAACATGGAAGGCAGTGCAGTGATGGCCAGGACGACACTGAATGCCATCAAAAAGCTCAAGACATTGGAGTCTCACTTACACTAACTACAAGGCTGTATAACCTTTCTAAGTCTCATTTTTCTTATCTGACATGGGATAATAACATTCTCTTATACGTTTGCTTCACTGTCTGAAGTAGGACCAGAACAAAATGCGTTGACCCTATTTATTATTATTGTTGCCGTTGACCGTTGATGATATCATCATTAATGTTATTCTAGAAAGAGCCGGATGTTTACATAAAGTGTTAACATAGAAAGAGCCAGGGTGGGGAGACATACATCACCAACAAAGGAACCTGCATAATGAACATTTGTATACCTGACCCTGAATTGTTCCCCACATCTTTTTAACTTTTTAAATAAAAAATTTTAAAACTGAAAAGAGAACATACTAATGTAATGCGAACAAAAATTACATAACATATGAAAGATACATTTATTTTCAAATGTGTTGCTTCTTAGGTTCCTAACTTGTACTTAATTTACAAATGTATATCTCATATGATGTTTCAGATAGTTATTCATCAATAATACAAATATTAAAGCCGTTTTTTTAAAAAAAGGAAAAAGAACCAGAAGGAAAGTCTCAAAATTCCAGTCTACTAAGAAGAAAAATGAACTATTGTTAAGGAGAGAAAAGCATCTAACCGTGACTTTTTGACGATGGAGAGATGATCTTAAAAAAAAAAAGTTTGACAGCACTGGGCTTGCAGAAATGGAGTCTCCTGTGTCAGTCGAAGAGTGACACTATAGGCAAAGAATACAAGGTTTAAAAATTATTCCTAGATAAAAGTTCTGCGCTGGGGGCGAGAGAAAGAGTCGGTGTTGTTATGAAGTTCTCTTGTTCTGTTCTCATCTACATCCAAGCCTCTAAACCACTTGAATCTCTGGATTTCTAAATATAACTTTGAGAATGCTATAATCACACAATTTCAATATGGTTGAACTATTTAGTTTCCGTATTAATCACATCAAGCCAGTTAACATCTCATCAAACATCTCGACTGCAAACAGTGCTAAAAAGCAATGCCATAGAAAATCATTTTATTTTGAACCTGGTCGGGGAGAATTTCTGCCCAATGACAAGGAAAAAGAAAGGTCTGTATTTTTAGAAAGCCTATTCGATCACTTGAGTTTTCAGAGATTGATGCTTTCCTTCTGATGAGGAAGACGGTTCTTGCACTCATAGCTGCCCGGATGGAGTGGCTTTTTGTGATGTTAAACATATGAGTCAGTATTTGACTGCAACAGCCACATTTCAAACCCAGCACGCCACTTTTTAGGAGCAGCCAGGAATCGAACTGTCCAGCATCATACTTTCAAGACTGACCACCCTTGTAAGCTGGCAGCTGATGATCACAAAAACTTGAAATGGGTGTTTACATATTTGATTACGTAAGGAGCTTTGGAAGTGTTTGCTGTGGGATCTTTGAGCCACCTCCCCACCCACCCAAACTCCCACCCACCCCCCTACTCTGGCACATTTCTACTCATCAGTGTTCACAGAAAACTGAGTGTGACAAGAATGCTTCAAATGATGGGATGCTGAGTCATCACCAACGTCTGCTGAAGCCCTGAGCTTTGGAATGTGTGTGTCGGGGGGAGTGTGTGTGTGTGTGTGTGTGTGTGTACACAACCCCTGAGCTGCCTATAGTGGGCTGTGACTCAGAGAAGCAAAGAGGAAAAACAGTGGCTTTCCAGCTTGTTCTAAACATATCTGAGTATTGTGTATACTAATCACCCTATAAACCACCATCACCACCATTATCAGCAAGACACCCCCCACCCTTTGATCCCATCTCCAAAAATGTCCATTGTCCTCTCTCTCTCTCTCTCTCTCTCTCTCTCTCTCTCTCTCTCTCTCTCTCTTTCGACAAGGTCTGTCACCTAAGCTGGAGTGTAGTGGTGCAATCATAGCACACTGCAGCCTCAAACTCCTAGGCTCAAGCAATCATTCTACTTCAGCCTCTTGAGTAGCTGAGACTACAGGTGCACACCATCATGCCTGGCTGATTTTTTGTTTATTTTTATTTTTTGTAGAGCCAGGGTCTCACTATGTTGCCGGGGTTGTTCTCAAACGATCCTCCTGCCTCGGCCTCCCAAAGCACTGAGATTATAGGCATGAGCCACCAAGCTCAGCACACTGACCTTTTCACTCCTCTATTCCTTATCTTATGTCAGTGCTAGGGTAGGGGATGGGAGTCCTTGTCCAGACACGATCCCTGCTGCGGGAGACAGATATCAATCAAAGAAACACACAAATAAGTAAAACACTGCAACCTTGGCAAAACAAAGCATAAGGCCATGTTGCTATGGAAACCCAAAACAGAAGGCCGGGGAAGGTGGAGGAAGGTTCCCCTGAGAAGATGATGTTCACCTGAAGGATGAGTAGGACTTAAATGGGGAGTAAAGGGGGCTGATTTCAAGCACAGAGAAAACCCAAGGCTGGAGCATGCTGTGAGGACAAGGCACAAGAAACAGGGAAACTGATAGGAGATGAGCTTCGAGAGGCAGGTGGAGACCACAAGAGGTCTGTCATTTACTTAAGCACAAAGGGAAGCCCTTGAAAGTTTTAAACAAAGAGGTAGCCTGATCAGAGTCATGTTTGGTAAAGACTGTTCTGACTCCAAGAAAGGGAAGAATAAGAAAGAGAGGCTGGGCAACCCCTTCGGGTCCTCTCCCACTGTGGGAGCTTTTCTGTCCTCTAAATAAATCCTGCTTTCAAAGAAAAAAAAGAAAGAAGGAGAGGCTGGAGGAAAGGACAGGGGTGATACATTCATTCTGCGATGCACTGGGGACTGCTTGGCAGCTTCGTGTGTGTGTCCTTGAGTCATTTATTCATTTTACACACTTTTATCGAGTACTTACTAGGTGCCTGTGAACAAAAGCCCACACAACCTCAACCTGATGGAGGTTCACTTTAAAGCCTGTTCCACTTACTTCAATGTCACAGATACAAAATCACGGGACAGAAAAAGGAAGAGTTGGATGGGCTTCCCAGACGCCAAATCCTTTTATGAAGGCTATGCTCACAGGCCAAGGGAGATTTTATGTGACTGAAATAGGAAAAGTGGAGGTCAAATTCCAGGCAGGTATCCTGACTATGCCGCTGATGTTCTACGTCCCCCTCCAAGAGATGAACTTCGGGAAATGAAATTGAGGGCAGTGGCCCTCAAACTTCTGGATTCAAGACACTGGAGCCTTGAACCACCAACTCTATGTAGTCACACTTGTGCAAAATACATAGTCATTTTCCTGAGATAGTATCCTTCCGCCCAATAGATTTCAAAATGTATACACATACGTGTATACACGTTGTCAAAGTAGTATATACACATTGTTTCAAAAGTTAGATATTATGGTAAAATCTCGAAAAGTGCATAGCAGTCTTTGTCCCAACCCTTCCATGGCTGCATTCCACTCCCTAGAGACAATCACTTAAAATTTTGCAATTATTTTGCTGTTATTTCTAGTATTTACATTTATGTTCATAATAACATATGGTTATTTCTTGATTTTTCTTCTTTACTCACCTGGGAGTTTGGGGAAGCTGCTTTGGGTTTTTTTGTGGAGTTTTGTTTTTGTTTTTGTTTTTGTTTTTTGGTTTTTGTTTTTTTTTTGAGTTGGAGTCTCACTCTGTCGCCCAGACTGGAGTGCAGTGGCCGCTCCCGGCCACCGCAGCCTCGCCTCCTGGGCTCCGGCGATCCTTCCGCCTCAACCTTCCTAGTAGCCGGAATTACAGGCATGCGCTACCACGCCCGGCTGATTTTTTATTTATTGTAGAGATGAGGTCTCGCTGCCCAGGCGGGTCTCGAACCCACGGACTCAGGCAATCCACTCACCTCAGCCTCCCAAAGGCGCGGGATTACAGGCTGAGCCACCGAGCCCAGCAGGGGGTTTTAAATTTTTTTTATTTTTTGTTTGTTTTTTGAATCACAGTCTCATTTTGCTGCCCAGGCTGCATTGCAGTGGCATAATCATGGTTCACTTCCGCCTCGACCTCCAGGGCTCAGGCAATCCTTCACCTCAGTCTTCCAAGTAGCTGGAACTATAGGCATGCACCACCACTCCCAGCTTATTTTTTAAAATTGTAGAAATAAAGTCTTTCCAAGTTGTCCAGGTTGGTCTCAACCCCTGGGTTCAGACAATCCTCTTTTCTCCATCTCCCAAAGTGTTGGGATTACAAGCATGAGCCACTGCACCTGGCCTTAATAATCTGTGCTTTGACCTCCTATTCTGAAGAGGTTTTCCCTCTCCTGTCCTTCCAAAAAAGTCACATTATAATTTAGGTTAAACCAGAATTTAGTATTTACATTATTCTTCCTTATGCAAAAATTCCCAAAGCTGAGCCATGTGATGGACTACTTTGCATTTTCTTTCTTATTTAAGTTTTTGTTTTTCCTGGAGTTTGTGATTGCATTGGTTTTCAGTTACTTCGTTTACAATGAACCTATCACCACTTTAAACTTAAACTGTCCCAGAGAATCCCAAAAATCTTGAAACACATCTGAGAATTTGCAAGTTTCATTTTAGCATCAACATTTCTCCTGGGGTCCCCCAACTTCCTGATCCAATCCGATGGTGGTTCTCTTGGCTGTTACACAGCCAGTCTGCTGACCCTTCCTTCACCACCATCCTGGGAGATTCCAACTCCTCTCTCTTGGGTTGGTCCTGGTTTCCTGGTTCTCAGGTCTTCTCTCTTGGTTTCCTTACTTGGCTTAGTGGAACACCTCTTCCAGTAGCTCTGTGGAAGGGAACAGATAAGAGAACTTGCTTATCTGAAAAATATCTTTACATCATGTGTGAATCACAATGTACAATGTAGAATGCCCCCCTCCCATTCTTGCCTCATTTCATCATCTCTGTAGTTTCATGCAGTTGTACCACCCATTTCTACTGCCACGAGACATGAGGCAACTAGCCCAAGGCCCAAGTTCCTCATGGGGTGTGGATGAGTTGTTTTTGCCACTACCTCTGTGAACCACACAGAGAAATTTAAAAAGTGACAGTGCAACGTTGTGTGCTAACAGAGTGGGTGATGTTAACACATCAATGAGGCCAACATTTGCTTACAAATACATTCCGTAGTCCCTCATAGGATCTTCAGCAATCTGAGGGTGTGTTGGTAAGGACTGGAGTTTATAAGCTTAAAAATTCTTCATGGTCTAACAGTATCGAGGCACGATTGTTTCAGAGATGGCGGTTTTGTGAGCAAATTTTGAAAAGCTCTATACATAGACATCACAAATGTGATCCTATCCCCTCACAGCCCCTGCCCTCTCAGAGACCCTCGTATCTGTCCCGTCTACACTGAATCAATGCTCTGGGTTAGAATGACTGTAAAGCAGATGTCCTAAGCAAAGGTACCAAGGGGAAGAAATGTCACAGAGTCCTGAAAGAAGGAACAGATGGCACGGGGTCTCCCTCCAGTCCATGGTGAAGACTCTTGGCAATGAAAAGCACACGGATGGGATGGGAGTTGGTGCTGAAGCTCACTCCTCTGACAACAACAAAAACAAGATCTCCATTGTGTATTTGCTTATGCCTTGGTTACAGTAATTTCAGCAACTGCTTCCTTTGAAAAGTGGAAAATACCTTCCCTAACTTGGACTAACTGTCCATCAACACCCAGCACTTTGGGGGCGGAGTGGAAGGGAAGATCAAAAACTTACTTGTAGCTGACAGTGTGAGCCCTCTTTCCTCTACCATTTTATTTTATTTTATTTTATTTCATTTCATTTTATTATTTTTGTAGAGATATAGGTATCACTGTTGTCCAGGCTAGTCTCAAACTCCGGACCTCAAGAGATCCTCCAGCTTGGGCCACCCAAATGGTTGAGATTCCAGGCATGAGCCACCGCACCTGGCCTCCCCTACTTTAAATAACACTCTTAGAGTCACAGTCTGTCAGAACCTGGAAGGCCCTTCGCCATCACCCTGCAAGTCCCCACCTTCCACACACAAGAGAGCCAAGGCCTAGAGGGACACAAGACTGGCCCAGGGCCACACACCTGGAGAGGGGCGGGTCGGGACCGGAACTCAGTTCAGAGTGAGTTCTTTGAGTCATTAGTCGTTTAATGGCACTTCCTTTACAAAATATTTTTCAATAGCAATTTAAAAAATCTGGGTAAACATGAATGAATGAAATCTAGAAGTGCCATCAGAGAATCAAGGCTGTCAATAAGGAGAGGTGCAGGTTCTCGGTGCATTCAGCGTTTTCTCTTCTGATTTCCCTTGTCTCCTGAGCTCTGAACAAGAGCATCCACCTGGGGAGTGGAGTATACAGTAGGTGCTCACAGAGTCAGTCTATAACTCCACGGCCATCCTATCCCATTGCCATCTCCCCCGTCCTCCCTTCACAATACTGCCCCTGGGGGGTGGGGGGGGGGAAGCCAAACTGTTACCTATGTTGATTTTCTTCTTTACAAAGCTCTTTGAGAGAAAATTTAGTTTAATTCAAACACACACACACACACACACACACACACACACACGCACATACCCCTACACATACCCCGATGGATTTTGGATTGAAACTGCAGTCAATCCATAGATCAATTTGAGAAAAATGCCTCTATATTCCTCTATTTGGCTTTTCTTCAATATTTTCTTCTGTAATATTTTTACCAATTTTTTGTATGTGGGTCTCCCTTAACTTCGATTAGTTGTGTTTTTGGTATTTGATTGTTCTCAATACCTCCAAGGTTGCAGGGAAGCAGTTTTTCTACATTCACAACTCATCTAACACCAAGCATCTGGGTTTGTATCACCCCACCCCATTCATTCTCCTACTCTCTGGCCCCCAGCGAGATGTCCTGCGATTCCATCCTGACACCAGCCACCTGGAAGTGGTGAAGACCCCACACAGGTGAAGGGCTCAGTCCCACAAGAATGTCCCCACTTCAGACACCAACTGCAAGTCCTAGGTTGTCACCTGTGCTTTTGATCAGCTGGCTATAAACTGAGAATTCCTGCCACCCCCTTCTTGTGCTTGATAATTTGCCAAGATAGCTTACAAAATTCAGGGTAACATGTTTAGCAAATTATTCTAAAAGATATTATAATGATACCAATAAACACCATATGAAAAGTAAAGAGTTCTTTGAGGGCTGGGTGTGGTGACCCTCACACCCATAATTCCAGCATTTGGGGAGGCTGAACCGGAGGGGATTTCTTGAGCCCAGGAATTGGTGGACCACTTGAGCTCAGGAGTTGGAGGATCCTTTGAACCAGGCTTTCAAGACCAGCCCGGGCCGCATAGCGAGATCCTCATTTCTACAAAAATTTAAAAAGTAAGAAAATTAAAAAGAACAATAAAATAACAGGCTCCTTGAATTGCCCAGATGATCTGTCTCTTCTCTTCCACCATCCTCACCTGGGCTGACTCTGCCCTCTCTGTTTGCTGGTAGACTGTGATGCTCGATTTTCTGAGGAGACACCGACAGGGCCACTGCAAAGCCATTTTCATGCACATAAAGAAAGTGCCAGGCATTTCCCGGATGGGCTGTCAGGAGCACGCGGCCAGCGCCTGCCAGCGCAAGCTTCAGCAGAGTTGTAACCCCAGGTGGAGAGCGCTGTGAACAGCCAGTCCCAAACAAGAGGAGGCATGTGGAAATGGCTGTTTCACAACGGCTCCGGGTCTGATACCACATCTATGGCTGCTCCAGACAGCAGGCCCAAGACCCCTCCAGGGGTGGTTTCCACAGCTACAACGTCTGCAAATACCAAATACAAGCTGATGGAAGGGCATGTCAAGCTCCATCACCAAAACAGAAATGCCCGCGTGTGTTTTGCCACGTGTGACTCTGGGACTGCGCTTTTTTTTTTTTTTTTTTTTGACTGTTCAAATGTTGATTGCGTGTTTTGCAACGAGTTTTCTTGAATATGATCTATTTAACCTTTGCCGTGAAAACAAACCATAACTCAGACGAGACACAAATGACGCCTGCCGGGATGACTCTCTTTAAACTGGTTTATTTCTTTTTCAATCACAGAGGCACAAAAGACCCAGAGTCTCTGATAATGAACATAATATATGATTGCCATAGAAAGTTCACTCTCCTTTCCATTTGAATTTACCTCACTATAAATCAGTGATCCCCTTAATCAAATATTCTTCCACTTTAATTGTTTTATCTGGCTTTTATGTTAAATCTCACTGAGCGGACGCTGGTACCAGTCTTCACATTATAGAAAAAATGTCAGTGGTGGGCCCTTAATTAGTCTAAAACTCAAACACTGGTTCTGAACATTAACCAGATTGGAGAGGGCTCTCATGATCTCCCTGGACCAGTGAGACAAGTCCAAGTCAGAAAGTAAACCAGCATTGGCCGAGCCGGTCATCCATCTACTGTCAAAATACAGAGTGTGGGCCCCGGCTTTCAAACTAACTGGATTGTTTTTTTTTCATAAATGTCTTTCATTATTATCTTACAGGGCATTAAAACTCTATTTGGTTGTCTCTTAAATTCTCCAGCCTGAAACTGTCCGTTTAAGAATAGCAGATGCCGGCCTGGACTAGCCCGGCAGTTCCCATGAGAAAATATGTCAGCACAATGTACCGTGTAAGGCCACAGTCAAACTTCAGCATCCGTGATGAAGGGCACTTCCTGGGTATTGTCAAAGACAAGAAGCTGTCCCTGGTGGGTAATCCGGTTCTGTAAACAAGAAGGGAAAAAATGAATTCCGTGTTATTGATTGATAAACACCTTTCTGACAAGGTCTATGGGGACAACCTGATAGAAAGGCTGTTAAATTCAGCACTTAGAAGTGAGGGCCCCGGTCAAATGCAATTTGGACACACGTTACTTGAATGTAATCCCCGACCTTCAAACAAACACCACTATAGCTTGTGAAGTTAAAAGCCTAAAAATCTTTTTAAACAGACTGAGGACAAGGATACATCCAAAGCAGTCCATAGGATTTACCTGATACATGTAAATATTCCCAAAGCAAAGAAACTTCCTCTGGAGTTTTTTAAGACTTGTTTTGAATTTCATACACAAACAGTGGAAAGTCATCTCGGGTATTGGGAGAATAACAATGCACATACTGTTTTCAAAGCTTTCCTGAAAAGATCTGTATCATAATATTTATTTATGTCTCCACCTGTTTCATGAAAACCTTAAGCCAATTACAAAATTAAAACTTTTTTCACTTGAACTCTCTAGCTCGAAAACAAAATATTTTTTATATTAAACAAAAGCCAAACAATTTGTCTTAAAATCTGAAAAAGAAAAGTAGCTTAAAATCACACAGGAAGTGTAAACTTTATTTCAGGCATAGCTACAAGTATTCATCAGTGTCAAAAGATATTTTTAAAGGCATTTTTTTAAGGGTTTAATCTATTGGTTAAATGAAATCTGAATTCTAAAATATCAAAAATGTTTGGAAAGAACTTGGAAGAATCCTGAAAAACTTATTTGCCTCATTTATGTAACTTTGCAAAGTATCGTGATGTTACTATGGTCATTATTTTTCTTTTTACACATCACATCAGACAGGTTTGGTGAAATAATATGTATTAAATACATAGTTAGAATTATCACAACAGAGTGAATCTAGAAAAAAAAAGTCATGAAAAACATTCCATTAAAGTAAAAACCTTTCTATGGGACATTATTCACATTTTTGCAAATGGAATTTTCTGATTAACTGCCATATATTATATTATTTGAATAACTTTAGGAAAGATTAATTCCCAAGCTCTGTCCCTGGCCATATTTTTCCCTGGCTGAAATTGGGCTTTAAAACAAAACGTCAGCAATGCAAGCCAGCGATTCAAGTTACAGGTTCAGAAACTTCGAGTGCAGGCAGTTAAAAGTGATTTAAGAAAGGCAAAATCATTCTTTCACAAACGTGTATGTTAAACTTGTAAATTGATATATCAAAACCACAACCGGAATATAGCAATTTGTCTCTCTTTGCCTACTGTGGTGTATTCCACAGCTGCCTGCCAGATAATATACTGATTGTAACCTTCCTAATTTACAGAGCCTTTAAGTCTAATCTCCCGGGCCAGCCTAAAGGGCTTCTTCATCCATTGAAATGCCAGAATAATTGAAATTGTCTTCGGCAGACAGTCAGGCAATAATGAATATTTCCTCTGCTGATTGCATGCCAAGGTTACACACAGCCCAGCAAACAGAAGTGATCCCAAACAAGCCTCCCCGGGGAGGGGCAGCCGCTAACCTTTGGCACAAGGCACAATACCTAGGGCTTCCCCCTCTCACGGCTTCCAAAGTCACCGACGCCCACCAAGCTTCTGTCCGACGAGGGACAGCACAGTTGCCTGGCGAACAATGATCCCACTGGCTTCCCCGACTCTCCAGAGGCAGCTTCATGGCTGGGAAAGGCTGTGGTGATGGATTTTCCGATGGGGACAGCGGGAGAGGTGGGCACAAGAGCTGCTGTTGGGATTAGGAGAAAAGATACCGGTAGTTAATCAAAAGAAACCCGGCATGATGGGCCTGAGAAGACGCTGGCTTGTCAGCTCTGAGCTGCATTTCCCATACCTTTGAATGGTTTTTGTGAAAGCCAGGAGCTGTTTCCCGATTTAGCATCAGTGCCGCTTCACTGAAGGCTTAATGATGCGCCCATGGAAATTAAAGCGAGTGGTAGCCAAAGTGAATCAGTGACATCTCTGAGAAGACCGAAGACTAGCTTAACCTTCGCTGATGGAAAGGTTAAAACGTAAAAAGGCCAAGAAGTTTGGGATAAAGTTTCCATTTAAGCAACTGATCTTAGATTATCGCTACTCCCATAGCATGCTTTACAGGAGGAAATTTGAGAATGAGAAAGAAACTACCCTAAGACTATATGGATTGAGACCACATCACAAAGGATGTACATTCAAAGGAAGGCATGAGCCGGGGGTGGTGGCTCGCACCTGTAATCCCAGCACTTTGGGAGGCTGACATGGGGGCACTGATTGAGTCCAGGAGTTCGAGACTAGCCTGACAACACAGTTGAGACCTCATCTCTACAAAAAAAAAAAAATCAAAAAATTAATCGGGCATGGTGGCATGTGCCTGTAGCCCCAGCTAGTCGGGAGGCTGAGGCGGGGGAATTGTCTGAGCCCAAGAAGTCGAGGCCGCGGTGAGCAGTGATAGTGCCACTGCACTCCAGCCTGGGCAACAGAGTGAGATCCCCCCCAAAAAGGCATGGTAAGTCGCACAAAGGAAAAGAATATAAAGACCTGCTGATAGTCCGAGCATGGTGACTCACGCCTGTAATCCCAGTACTTTGGGAAGTTGAGGCAAGAGGATTGCCTGAGCTCAGGGGTTTGAGACCAGCCTGGGCAACTTGGTGAGACCACATCTCTACAATAAATCAAAAAATTAGCCGGGCATGGTGGTGTGCACCTGTGGTTCCAGCTGCTTGGAAGGCTGATGTGGAAGGATCGCCCGAGTCCAGCAGGTTGAGGCTGTGGTAGCCATGTGTGTGCTGCTGCACTCCAGCCTGGGTGACAGAGTGAGACTCCAACTCACAAAAAAAAGAAAGAAAAAGAAAAGAAAAAAGACCTGCTGATTACATGATAATTTCAATATCTGAATTACTGAATAATTGTGCACCAAATATACGGAATTTGCATTAGTTATCTATTGCTACCTATTGAATTACTCCCAAAAGTTAGCAGCTTAACACAGCCATGAAGATTTATTATCATGCACAATGTCTTGGGTCAGGAATTCAAGAGGATCTTTGCGGGGGTTTCTGGCTCAGATTTTTCTCAGGTTTCAGTCAAACTTTTGCAGTGTTGGGGCTCAGAACACGATACCCCAAAGTGTGGCACTTTGGCATCCTGGGTACTTTGGACTAAAAAAGACTACTGGAAGGCTTCAGAAGCAAGGTCTCTCTCTGACCCTCTCCTGCCCTCCTGTCTCTCACTCACTCCCCCCAAGTGAGTCATAGAAATCAGAATCCCTCTTCCCCAAGGCAGGCTGTAGAAACTAGAACTCTTCCTGTTCCTCAAGGCGGTTTATAGAAGCTAGAACCCCTCTTTCTCAAAGCCATAAAACCTAGAAATATTACTGGAACCTCCCCTCACCTTTCTCTTTTGTGTAGGAACTGGTCATAAAGAAATTCTCTGACCTGCCTTGCCTGAGAGCCGGTCATAAGACCCTCATTCCAGAAGGGCCCTGCCCTATACCCAGGAGGAAGGAATGCTGCACAGAAAGGTCACAAAGAATCTAGACAGACAGGCCTTGCTGGGTTTCCCCCTCAGTCTGTTATATTAGATCATTCCCTTTTTGTCCAATCGTATTTCTACATGGCTGTCCATTCTTCATTGAACCCAAGTATAGAAATGGACTATACTATATGGTCTTTGAGCTGTCATTCCTGAAAAATCTCATGTCATGTAACACTGTGATTAAATACATGTGCTACGCTTTTCTCTTGTTAACCTGTCTTTTGTTATGTTGACCATGACCCTTGTCATGGAGGAGGCAAGGTGTCACATTGGTCTGCCGTGACAGCCATCTTGGGAGGGAGAGAGGGAAGGTAAGGAATCATACCTATTTAAAATATAGTGAAAGTGACAGCGTTGGTTACCCAAAGGATAGCAGCCCGCAGAGGCCAAACAGAAGAATTGGAGGCAACTGCTTCCATCTTTAGGTTGAAAGAAGGAAGGAGCACTGTGTTGGGAGGGAGGGCCACCGTCACCCCACAGGGGCTGCAGCCTGGGTGGGCGGGTGTGTCCGTGGGCAAGAGCAGGAACCATGAGAACCAGAGCTGGAGAGAAGGGGAGGAGAACATCCCAGCTTCTCTCTCCTTCCCACTCTCCCGTCCCCTGCCAAGCCCCCATGGATGGAATCAGCTGGAAACAGCATCCGGGGCCACTGGGGCCGCAGCACCACTTAAGAGCAGCTGGAAAAAGAAGAGTAACAGACTCAGCCTGCACCCAGGCCCTGCTAAGTGGCCTAGATGCTGGATGCACTGGATCTCGGCAGTACACTGGGCTGACTTGTGTTTTTCCAGTTAACTTATGCATAAACATTTCTGTGTTCGCCGAAGCTTCCATAATCATTATTTTAAGTAGGAATTACGTCCTCCTATCATGATAAGGCCCCTGCTTGACTTAATCATTTCCCCAGATTTGTGTCTTTGGGTATTTCCATTTCTTTATTATTACTATTTTTAAGTAACGATTCAAATAATATCTTTATTGTTTCACTTTTGCCTTCTCAGATATGTTTTTAGGGTAAGTTCCCAGAAGTGATCATTATTAGATTAAAGAATAGCCAAATATTTATGTCAATGGGTACATATTTGGGGGCATCTGCTTTGAAACTAGTGTTCTGATTCTGTTGCTTGGCCCTTTCCCACTAACAAAACAAGACAAAGGCCAGAAGGTCCAGGATGTCTTAACACAGCTAAGAGAACCTGTAGCACTTTTATAAAATCTATATTTTGATATTGCAGCAACAGCAGTAGCAAACTCTTTCCGGAGAGCCATGAGATCCTGGAGGAAGGCTGTGATTAACTCTGCAAAGGATGACTGACTTCTGAATATGACTAGAATAATTTTTGGTTTTGTGTTTGTTTTAAAGGAAAACAAAAACTCGTCCTTGTTCCTTGGAAACAGCAGAGAGCCTGAGGCAAATTTGAGATGAAGAGAGCCTTTCTAGCAGTAAATGTCTCCTTCCTAACTGCGACATTCTGTGGATATTTGGAAATATCCAAATCTGGGGGAAAAATGTATAATAATGAAGTCTCTGTCATTCTCTTATGAGGCAATTATAAGACAACAGCCAAAGATCCGGGTGCAGAAACTCAAGAGATGTCGAGAGATCTGGCCAGGGCCTTCCAAAGTGTGACCCATCTGTGGATTGCTTGTAGCCAGTTGACAGCAAAGAAAACACAAAAATGTTGAAAGCAAATGTTTGGAAACTTCGATGGCAATTGGACATTGCAGCAACCCTTTTATGATACTTTAAAGACGTATATGTCTATAGTGGAAAAAAGCAAATCATTCACCAAGGATAGATAGGGACGTATTGTCAATCTACCAAAGTCCAAATGGGACAAGGGCCTAGAATTTGCTCATGGCAGTTGACTAGAATTATATATCTCAAGAACTCTAAAAAGTAGACAAGTGACAATGAACAACATATGCTAGAGTCACTGTTTACAGTCTTCAATATTTTACAGCAAGTGGAGTCTCTCTTTCTGTGATTATTTTAGACTAAGACTACCATAAACATAAATACTGAATAATTTGTCTTAATTAGGAAAAGTTATACTCTTTAGCTGGAATATGTATGTTGAGAAATTGGATGCTGTAAAAGGAAAAAAAATCTCATTATTTGAATTTATCATCTGCTCAGTCACATGGGTTAAGCAGCAAATAAGTTCCCTGTTTTCGGGCCAGGTGCGGTAGCTCATGTCTGTCATCCCAGCACTTTGGGAGGCGAAGGCGAGAAGATTGCCTGAGCCCAGAGGTTTGAGACCAGTCTGGGCAACTTGGCGAGACCTCATCTCTACAATAAATCAAAAAGTTGGCTGGGTATGGTGGTGCACTCCTATAGTTCCAGCGACTTGGAAGGCTGAGGAGGAAGGACTGCTTGAACCCAGCAGGTCAAGGCTGCGGTGGCCGTGAGCGTGCCACTGCACTCCAGCCTGAACAATGGAGAGAGACTTCAACTCAAAAAAAAAGTTCCCTGTTTTTGTGACAGTACAAAAAATTGATTGACAGGGCAGATTGAATTGTTTGGAGGTAAGAAATGTGAAATTTAGTGCAGAGTGACCAGCTATCTACAAAGCCACTGTCAGAAATTTATATTTATGGGAGCTTGTTTGGGTCAAGAACAGCAAAGAACAGACATCACTCCAAATAATGATCCAATGTTACGTTTCAATGTGTTCTGTTTTGCATTGTAGGGGCTCAGAGCACGATATCCCAAAGTAAGCCCTGGCAGGCTAGATATTTTGACCTGAAGAGCAGAGGCTCAGAAGCACTGTCCCTCTGGCTTTCTCCATCTCTTCTTTCTCCTGCTCCCCTTTCTTTCCCAAGGCAGACCATAGAAACCAGAATTCCTCTTCCCCAAGGCAGGTTGTAGTAACTAGAACCCCTCTTTCCCAAACCAGCCGTAAAACCTAGAAATATTATGTAATCTTCCCCTGCCTTTCTGAGCTGACACTAAAGAAATTCTCTGACTCTCCTTGTCTGATAGTAGATCATAAGACCCTCATTCCAGAAGGGTCTTGCCCCATCCCCAGGCAGAAGGAATGCTGCACAGAGAGACCAAGAAGAATCTAGACAGACAGGCCTTGCTGGGTCTCCCCCCTCAGTCTGTGCATTAGCTCATACACTTTCTGTCCAATCCCATTTCTACATGCCTGTCCATTCTTGTTCAAATCTAAGTGTAAAAATGGAGTTTTCCCTGGGACTCTGGGTCTTCGTGTCTGAAGGCTCTCTTATCATGTAAAACTTTGATTAGATAGATCTGGTAGGTTTTTCTCTGGTTAATCTGTCTTTGTCAGTTTTGTTTTAGACCTAGGCAGGAACCCAGGAGTATTGACAACCTTTTTCTCCTCCACATTATCTACACCGCATGGAAAAATGGGGACTCGGGTACAGCCGTGAGAAGTGAAGTTTTTTTTAGAGCACGTGTGGAATCCTGTCCTCACAAATTCCTCTAAACCGAAGTCGCCTACATCCTACATTTGATGTAATGCAGATGGCTCAAAACACAGTC
Source organism: Carlito syrichta (assembly GCF_000164805.1). Lineage (NCBI taxonomy): Eukaryota > Metazoa > Chordata > Mammalia > Primates > Tarsiidae > Carlito > Carlito syrichta. Next base: position 118,736 of record NW_007245635.1, read on the forward strand.
TGGCTGTAAGTCTGACAGACCTGAGTTTAAATTCTGCATTATTTACTAGCTGGGTGACCTCGGACAAGCTACTGAACTTTTCTATGCCTCAGTTTCCTCATCTGTAACATGGAGCTAATAATATCATCTATAACCCCAATTGTAGGAGCAGTAGAAGGATTAAATGAAATAACACATCGCCTGAAAGGGAATACGTGCTCAACAAATATTAAGTTGTTTTCATGTTTTCAAATCTCCACCATAGACTGAAACACCACTCATTAGTCAAAAGTTGACTGTCCCCTACCAGGACTTGGCCACATTCTCTGAGGGTAAGAGTCTTAGGGGAATCATAAGGAGATTAGGAGACACACTTCCTGCTTTGGAGGTATTTCTGACATAATTGGGAAGTGATGCAATTATAAATAGTAAACTGGACACATTAACTCATCCAGAGTATAGGATAGAGCTATCAAAATGAGACACAAATCATAAAACATACCAATGAAGAATTGCAACCTAGCCTAATAGAGTAGATATACAGATACTGAAGGTAAGACAGTGAGATCATACAAGGACAGGGAAGTGATCACTGTAAAGCAAAGCAATGTGATGGGCTGGGGTGTCAGGACTGTGGGCAGTGATTCCTTTTTAATGTCCACTGATGTTGATAACAGTACTGCTTCATACAGCTGTTGGAAGGATTAAGTGAATTAATACATGTAACACATTGAAACAGCGCTCAACTCATGTTAGCTATCATTGCATGCATATAAAATTTTTAAAATGCTCAGAGGAAAAATAGTTGCTTATAAGGAAGACATTAAAATCTGATATGTGGGGGGAAATTAAAAGAAAATTATCTCATTCTTCTTTAAACCAATCAGCCATTTGGGAATTATTTTTGTTCTCGTTTAGTAAAGAGTGTCTATCTAATAAAGCTTCTTAAACTATGGAAAGTCAGACATACTCTTATTCTCTCAATTAATATGAACTGGCAGTATGTATGTATGAAAACTCAAAAGCAAAGAACTGTCTGTGGTTGTAGTGACATTAGAATACTAACTTAGTTTCTTCTGTGTCCTTGAAGTTGCATACACACACGTGCAGGCACGCCACCCTCAGTATGCTAAAAATGTGTCCCACTGAGCATCGAACCCCAGACAAGTGCATCTGCTCCTCTTCCAGAATGTTTTTTCTCAGGGAATGGTAGGTATCTCTATCCACACTGTTTCCCCAGCCTGAAACTCATGTGTCGTCATCGACTTCTTGATCTTCACTGCCCTCCTTCTAATTAACAACAAAGTTACATGAATTCCTCCTTAATACCATCCTTCTTTTCTTTGACCCCACTGCCAAAACTCCCATCCGGGACACCAACATCTTTCCTCAATTATCAGAGCAGGCCTGAAATTTCGCTGCCTCCAATCATGCCTTTTCCAAACCATCTTCTCCCTGAATGATCTTTCTAAAACGTGGACATGTATCTAATCAATGCCCTCATTGGCTTCCATGGCCTCCTTGGCCCTTGGGATAACAGGAGCTCTCCTGCCAGCCAAACCTTCCTGGACCTGGCTCCTGTCCACATCTCCAGCTCACCATTTCACCCTTCTCCCACCTCTCACTGGTCAGCTCCCAGGGCTTGACCCTCTCTCACCTTCACCTTTGTCTGTGTTTTCTTCTTCTGGGAAGACCCCAAGTCCAGCCATTTCTACCTCTCCTTCAGAACCCAAAGCCTTCTGGGATTCCCAAAGACAGGGTGCTTCTCCTATATGCTCAGGGTAGCCCTTGTTTATTTCTCTCCCTCCCCAAGGAAATATTACATCTTATTCCCAGAGATCTCCCAGAATCTAGAACTATGACACGTAGTTATCCCTAAATGTTTATTTATTGAATGTATGCATAAATGGATGGATGGATGAGAAAGGTGGCTATATGTCTTTTTAGTGGCTTCGTTTAACCTAAGAGAGACCCAGCAAGAGAAAATATTGTGAACACCCAGTCAAATGACCTCATAAATTGCTAGTTTAACAAACTTTTCTTTTGACCAATCAAGGAATATATTCCATTTTCACTCAAGTTTCAGTGCAATGGTTTCACATTAATGCTACTAACACTTTTGCATTGAAGATCAAATTTCAAATCACTTCTTACCACACGTTCTAAATCTCTGACAAGTAGATGGTAAATGAACACTCATCACATAGGTCTTCCAGATATGGAAAGGAGCAGATTTTCAAGGAGGTCCTGAAGCTTTAGAAGGGCACTGCTTTGCATTTTTTTCTAATTGTGTGACGCAGGCGCCCTCATTCAGAAAGTTTCCAGATTAAAAACTAATTTGCTTTAAACTTGTCTGATGCAGAGCCTGTCTCTTTCTTGGGCTTTGTCGTTCAGCAGGGTAAAGTGGAGTTTTCTGGCTCTTCCCAACTCCTTAGTTTGAGACAATAATCCACTCTGTCTCCTCTTAATTAAAGCAAATAGCCCCAGCTCACAATAGTGGTTCAGACGTTCCTGGTCTTCTCATTCCCTCAGCGCAAGGAGCTAATTGATTTCCAAACGATAATGGTGTTTACATACGAAAGCCAAACCCCTCCTATTTGGTCCTTAGCTGTTCATCTTAAATCTTCCCAGTCTCATGAATATCAAATGGCCAAAATTCCTCTGCTGTGGTTGCCGCCCCTGAAAGAGTCAAGACTCAGTCCCCAAATATTTAAAGAGCTCATTAGGTAGTTTCTAATGTACATTCTCAGCTCTTAACATTCCTGGTTTCATCCAAATGAGAATCCTTCGTTGGAATTTTCAAGGCATTGCCTCTGTTATTTTGTAAGCTCATTCTCTTACAGTAAAGGCCCCCAGGTCAACTATGGGGCAGACAGTGGATGGGTCTCCATGGTAAAGATCATTTTTAGGTCATAGGCATGACAGTTTATGGGAGGAAGCTGTGAAGAAGGAAAAAGTAGATAAGCCACAAGACAGATGAACAAGCATTCATGGCGATGAAAGTTAAGACGATCACGTGTTTGAAATAATTTGCTTATATGCTACCTACGCATATTACTGAAGAACTAACTTTTCTGCCCTTGTTTGAAAGTCACAGGAACAATGCTTCATAGTACACATTTTGAATTCCCCTGATCGCTAACAAGTTTTTCTAGCATCTTGGGTTTCAATTAAGTCAGTAGATGTCTCAAATGTCCCTGCTTAGAAGCTATAAGCAATAGCCGAAACAAATCGCAGCTATTATTGATCATTTTCCTGGTCTTCTGCAGAGCTTTGCACAAATATTGAAATTCACTTTTCATCACAACGTTTCAGATGAAGTTCAGGCAAGACTCTCACGGACTGAAATGGGTATTTGCCATGCAAGAGAGGAGCAGGAATTTCGTCTTCCTGAAGCTGAGTTTTGTTTTTAAAGAAACGACTCTCTGAATATGTTCTTGATCGCAGCAAATTGCTCAAGCAACCCGTAGGGGGAAGGGGGGCCCGGGCAACGCTTCAATATAATCACTTTCTAAGTAATTAAAACAGTAACTAATTTCTCTCATAATTAAAAAAAGTTTGCTCATGGCACACACATCCATCCTAATGCCATATTTAGCAAATACTTCCATTTTTAAAAAATATCACCTCCAATACACCACACTCTCTCCTATGAAGAAAAGCACTGCAGCAATTTATGGACTTTCTTCCCTCTTGGTTCTTAGCTCAATTTCCCGTTCTCTCTGTGTCACTGCATTTCAGTCCGTCTAAAACCATTCCCCTTTTAGTCATTCTTTTGTACCTACAATGTTATGCCCAAGAATACCACCTTGACCAATTTTACACTCTTATCTTTTTTTTTTTTTTGAGTCAGGGTCTCACTCTGTTGCCCAGGCTGGGATGCAATGGCATGATCACGGCTCACTGCAGCCTCCAACTCCTGAACTCAGGCAGTCCTTCCACCACAGCCTTCCAAGTAGCTGGGACGACAGGTGCATGTCACCCCACTAGGTTAATATTTGATTTTTTTTGTGGAGACAAGGTCTCACTACGTTGACCAGTCTCGAATTCCTGGGCTCAAATAACCCTCCTGCTCTGAACTCCCAAAATGCTAGGATTACAGGCAGGAGCCACCACACCTGGCCTTGATCAATTTTAGATAGATAATTCGTAGGTAGTTTTAAGGTAGGTTTAGTGCAATAGCTAGTACTAGATATAGATATACACACATATATTTATTTATTAGCTCATCCGGATGATATTTTACATGTTTTTTTTTTTGAGACAGAGTCTTGCTCTGTCACCGTGGTTGAAGTACAGTGGCACGCTCATAGCTCACTGCAGTCTCAAACTCTTGGGATGAAGTGACCCTTTCACCTCAGTCTCCCAAGTTTCTGAGACTACAGGCATGTACCACCACATCCAGCTATTTTTTTTTTGGTAGATGCAGTATCTCACTATGTTGCCCAGGCAGGTTTTGAACTCCTGGCCTCAAGCAATCCTCTCTCCTCAGCCTCCCAAGGTACTGGGATTATAGGCTGAACCACTGAGACCAGCTAGATATTTTACAGATTAAAGTGAATTAAATTTGATCAAGATGATCTCATTGACCCAAAATCTCTCAGCTCATTCACGGCAGAGCCTCGTCCCACAATCCTTGAATCCTAAAATAGTTCATTTTCAAGTACACGCTCTGTTCTTTTTAAAACTTCAATAAAAGACAGCACTTATCTATTCTTTAGGACCCATTTTGCATTATGACAGGCCTTGAAGTCAAACAAATGTAGCGGTCTTGGTAACTTCCTACCTCTAGGGACTAAGAGCAAATAATCCATGACTCTATAGGTAAAATCCCACCCCGAGAACTCAGGAGGTTTCTAAATTCCTTGCTCATAGAATTCTGCGTTGTCAAATACTGTTTTAATAAATGAGTCAGTGGGCAAGGCTTGAGATGTTTTGTTTTGTTCTTTTCAATTAGAAAGAGTGTTCGTTTTCATTATATTCTTTCACAGGATTGGCCATGTGGGTGTTAAAATAACAGCACGTGCCCCCGTGCATCCAGGGCTGAAAACAACCCATGAGAGACACGGCCCTTGTTCTCAAAGAGTGTTCGGGAGAGAGCAGAAGCCCTGAGGAGGCTTTGCATAGCCCCTCGGAAGTCAGAGAGACTTCTGACTCTGGCAGGTAAAGCTGACCATCACCTCACACAACAGAAATCCATCCTCGGCCTTTGAGAGTGGCGTTCAGTTCCTCCCGAGGAGGAGAGGGAAGGTTGTAGAGCCCTGGAGCGATGCTTCCAGCCATCCTCTCCTGTGGCAGGAACAGAGAAAACAGGAAAGCACTGATGAGGGGCGAGGAAAGCCTTCAACTAAAGCCCACAGCACGTCCCATTAGCAAGGAGATAAACTCACAAAGAGTAAGCATCAGGATCGATGTTTTAAGAGTCTGGGAAACTAAAAAGCAATTTTCATAAACTCAAATACAGCTTTAACTAATAGAAAGCTTAAACAGTCTCTTACAAAGGTAAGTCTCCTTTGAAAGGATTCCAGAAAACCGTGAAATGCTGTTGATAAGACCGTGCCAATTGGTAAGGCTTGCCACAATCTGCAACTCACGATTTCCCCTCCTTTTTGCTTCTTTCTTTCAAAAAAAAAGGAAAGAAAGAAATTAAATTCACTGAGCTTTAGCCACAACAAGGACAAAAGTAACAACAACAACCACAGAAAGTGTCTCCCAAAACTAAAACCTCTTTCCCCCCATAACAAGGAGGCCAGGTGGTTGTCGCATTTGATGTATTCCATTGGAAATAATGTCAGAATTGCATTTGCAAAGCCAGAGAAAAGATTCTTGATGGAAACTCCAGTAGGAATGTTTCAGGTGACTCAGAAAACCCCAGCCCTTATCAACCATTGTTTTCAGGATTAATTATAGGTTGGTTTGAGTCTCACACTCAGCTAGAATGTTTACCAACCAAGACAAAGTAAGCGGATTGGCTTTTTTTCTACTAAAGTAAACTTTTAACTTAGCAGCGTCCTAACTTTCTTAATGTTTTGCTTACTGGTCGCTTTTAGGTCCTTCTCCTCCTCCATGCTGAACAATTATTCTCAATTAGGCTGGTAATTGCATCGTATAGTTGAAAGGTCCAATTAATATCTTTAAAGCAACAATGCTAAGTAGTATTTAGTGGAAATTTTATACCTGGCTGTCAAGAAATAATCACGGCTTACATTCATAAAGCACCTTTCATCCTGACGGACACCAAAGTGCGATTATAAATTTCATATGTCCCATCACTAATTATAGGTCAGCATCTTGTCACTCCAGCACTGCAGCAGGACTTGGAGGTGAGGCATGATGGACTCACTCGGGAGTGATGAGGGAAAATGTCTAAAGTCTCTGGTGGAATAGGAACAGTGAAGGCAGTTGAGCCAACAGAAGGTAATGGGTCCAGGGCTTCCAAGATGTCCCCCCGCCCCCCGCCACCACCCCCAATGGTGGCTACTAATCAAAAGAGAGTTACAGCAGGTTGCACAAAGGACTAACATGTGAACACTGAACCCCCTTTTCAGGGACAGAGAAGGGTGGTCCCACGATACCCCCGCAAGGCTGCGATTACTTGCTTTCCAACAACTAGAACAAATTCATCATAGCAAACCAGTGTCAACCAGCCTTGGAAAGGCCATCCATCATTGGGAGGAATTCACATCTTCACCAGGATGCTTAGCTGACTGGCTTCAGCTTGACTTTGGGTACCAACCAGGTGCACGGGGAAAGTGAAATCTTGAGAGTTCCCTTGACAGATCTTAGGTGTGTTTACCCTGGGGAGGTGGAGATGGGAATATGAAGAACAGAATGCTCCCCACCCACCCTTAGTGACCTGTCTTCCAGGAGATCAAAAGGCTGAAATGTACAGGTGAGGCTATTTAAAAATTAATTTTTGGGGGGGTCGGAGTCTCACTCCATCGCCCAGGCTGGAGTGCAGTGGCAAGCTCATGGCCACCCCAGCGTTGATCTTCTGGGCTCCAGCGATCCTTCCACCTCAGTCTTCCAAGTAGCTGGAACTACAGGCATGTGCTATCACACCTGGCTAATTTTTGATTTATTGTAGAGACAAGGTCTCACCAAGTTGCCCAGGCGGGTCTCGAACCCGTGGGCTCAGGCAATCCACTTGCCTCAGCCATCCCAAAGTGCTGGGATGACAGGCTGAACCATGGACCCTGGCTAATTAATTTTTCTAAAAATAAAGTCAGCATCTCACCATGTTGCCCAGGGTGGTCTCCAACTCCTGGGCTCATGGGATCCTTCCACCTCAGCCTCCCTAGTAGCTAGGACTACAGGTATGCACCACTATGCCTGGTTAATTTTCTTAATTTTTTAGAGGTGAGAGCTTGCTATATTGTCTAGGCTGCTCTCAAACTCCTGACTTCACCAATCCTCCCACCTCAGCCTCTCAAAGTGTTGGGATTGTAGGCATGTGCCACCGGGCCCAGCCCATCGATCTTACAGATGTTTATACTCCTCCTGAGAGGACGGAGACACAAGAGTTGTGAGCAACCTTCAGGGACCAGTTCCTGAAGTCTGATGACCTGAGATAAGTTATTCTTGTATTCATTCAGCAAACACTTACCGAATGCCTGCCTGCTGTGTCATGGGTGGTGATTCAGGCCCTGGGAGTAGCTAAGGAAACACAAAGCAAACAAAAAATCCTTGCCCACAGATATAAAAAGGCAAAAGAGGTCAAAGAAAGATGGCATGAAATCAATGTTCTTCCACTCAAAAGTGACCAACTGAGCCCTCACTCTGGCAGGGCTTATGTCAGGATGGAGAAAGCACGGAGACCCCAAGAAGAATTGGCCCCACAAGCTCCAGTTGCATTCACCCTAGCTGAAAGTAGTGAAGGAGAAGCATCAGGTATGCAGAGATCCTGACACCGCAAGAGAAGCCCTCAGGTGATCCCATGGAGATAGTGGGATTACAGAACAGTTAAAGGAATGTGAAACTGACCGAAAACAAGACAACTGGAAAGAGCAAGTTGTACCTGAAGGAACATTTTTTTCAAACAAACAACCAAAAAAAAAAATTCCTCCTAGGAAAGATTTGATCGAAGGCTTTGTGCAAGAAGCCTGGGGAAGAGGCAGCCACTAATTCTTGGCTTGGGTTGCCTGCCTGTCTCCATCTGGACCCAGCTGGTAGGGAAAGGTGGCAAGTTGATCCTAGAATCCCAGGATCAGCTCAAAGGGAGCCAGTTGTCCAACCTAACGACGAGACATGGCATCTCACTGCATCTCCAATCCATGAAACCAGGTTTGGAGTTCACGCACTCACATGTCTCTCTATAAATCCAAGTACATTAAATGGTTGCTTGAGTCAACTGTTGTGAGGAAGAGACACCACTGTGAAGAAGGAGGGTGGTCATTAAGAAGAGGTTTTTTGACCAGGTGCAGTGGCTCTCGCCTGTAATCCTGGCACTTTGAGAGGTCGAGCCGGGAGGATGGCTTGAGGACAGGAGTTTGAGACCAGACTGGGCAACATAGCGAGACCTTGTCTCTACAAAAAAAAATTTTAAGTTAGCCAGGTGTGGTGGTGCACACCTGTAATCCCAGCTACTTTGTAGACTGAGGCAGAAAGATCGCCTGAGCCCAGAAGGTCAAGGTTGCAGTGAGCCACTATTGGGCCACTGCACTGCAGGTTGGAAGACAGAGTGAGACTTCAACACACAAAAAAATAAAATAAGTAAAAGAGAAAGAGGTCTTTTTTTTTTTTTTGAGTTGGAGTCTCACTCTGTCACCCAGACTGGAGTGCAGTGGCCACTCCCGGCCACCGCAGCCTCCACCTGCTGGGCTCTGGCGATCCTTCCGCCTCAGCCTTCCAAGTAGCGGGAATTACAGGCATGCACTACCATGCCCGGCTGATTTTTTGATTTATTGTAGAGATGAGGTCTCACTGCCCAGGCGGGTCTCGAACCCGCGGGCTCAGGCAATCCACTCACCTCAGCCTCCCAAAGGCACGGGATGACAGGCTGAGCCACCGAGCCCGGCAAGAAAGAGGTCTTTTAAAAGAAGTCTAGCTGGGCATGGTGGCTCGCACTTGTAATTCCAGCACTTTGGGTGGCCACAGTGGGAGGATAGCTTGAGGTCAAGGAGTTCAAGACCAGCCTGGCTAACATAGTAAGACCCACTCCCCTCCATCTCTAAAAAAAGAAAAAGAAAAAAAAACCCTTTGGTTTTATGGAGATAAAAGGAAGAAAATTACGTGCCTTCCCCAAAGCACTCAGCTGTTAGAAGTGAGATTGGAAAGAAATTGAGCCTATATCCTCCACGCAGCAGAGAACAGAAACCATGGATGGGAGAAGGAAGGTCATCCCAGGCAGAGACCCATCAGCACTCGGAAGCCCTTGCTTCTGAGCACAGGCCACCCCAGGGCGCCCACTCATGCCCACTCTCTCTCCAACGGCATGGGTGGTTTCTCTGCCATTGGACAGCAGCAAGCCCATGAATGCATACTGCTCGAAGGCAGAAGGAAGTAGGAATCTCGAGCATAGAACCTCCAGCTCCTCTGCCCTCTGTGGTGATGACTGAATTATCGCAATTCATGACAGCATTGCTTCTGCTTTGATGCCATCTTCGTAGAAACTTCCACACCACGAGCACCTGGTGGAAGAGGAAGCAAATGCACAGGGGGAAGCACAAAAGAAGAAAGACGAGATAGAGGTCCGAGTAGACCCCTAGCCTGTGCACCCATGGAGGCCCCAGGAACAGACACATGGAATGCCAGAGGCGCGGCAGGCTGGTTCAAGGTGTTGCATTGCATGCTGTCTGACTTGTCTCCCAACGGATTTAGAATTTCCGTTGCCATCCAATTGCCAAGACCACTCCGAGAGATACACCTTGCTCCTACTCAAACAGTCCCTGCTGGTCTTTTGCCCTGGACCTGTGACATTCTGGACTAGCTCTGTGCTGAGTTGTGGCCCAGTGTAACAAGTGTGCAATAAATCATCTCTTCTGCTTAGCTGAAGAATCAATAATAATAGCATTGTTCTAAGAACCTTTAACTTTTCTTACTGCTCCTTAATATAAACTTTCAGCAACGGTCACTGTGAGGAGCTGTGCGCTTTCTTCCCTGCTCCCCCTCCTGGCTCCTGAAATTCCTTCTTTATCTCCTAATGTTTGGAAGCCAGGCATGCAGTCACAGAAAGGAAGTCTTGGCCTGAGGCTCACCCCCATCTGGACAATACCTCTGGTCATCTGACTCCAAGGGTTCCATTCCTGCCTTTTTCTGACTAAGATGCTGGTAGAAAGAACTTTCTTCTTCACATAAAAGGAGTTCAAACCCTAAGATATCAAAGGCAGTAGATTCCAAAATCGATTGTACCGTCTTTCCAGAGATTCCGACTGCACCTTACATCAGGACTCCCATAATAGACCCGCAAAGTGGACAGAGCATGATTATTCTTTTTATTTTAAAGATAGAAAAAGTGGATTAAAAGAGAGTCAGATATTTAAGCCACAGGCAGATCTGGGACCATACTCCATAATCCAAGCCCCAAGCCTGATGGAATGCAATGATAATAATCATGCAACAAGCATCGTGCTCAGTGTTTGATATGAATATCTCATTTAATCGTCACAACTATTACAGGAAGTAGATGCTATTACTAATGTCACTGGCTGAAGCCCAAGAGGCTGAGGTCAGGAAGTGAGGTAGACAGTACTTGAACCCAGAAAGTCTTCTTCCAGCGTCCAACCTCTGCATGCCTGTCTTAGATAAGCTTTCATTTAAAATGATCACGCAAGGTCAGGCATGGTGGCTTACGCCTATAATCCCAGCACTTTGGGAGACTGAGGCAAGTGGACTATTTGAACCCAAGAGTTTGAGACCAGCCTGAGCAACATAACAAAACCTCATCTCTACAGAAAACAAAAAGATTAAAAATTAGGGTGGCACATGCCTGTATTCCCAGGTACTAGGGAGGCTGAGGCGGAAGGATCGCCTGAGTCCAGGAAGTGAAGGCTGTGGTGAACTGTGATCATACCCCTGCACTCCAGCATGGGTGACAGTGAGACTCTGACTCAAAAATAATAATAATAAAAAATAAAAAGAAATAAAATGCAAGTGCAATGCATTGACATTATTTAGTTTGGGTGATGAGATTAAGACAAAAACCAAAACAGCTCTCTCATATTCTCATTCTCTGGGAAAAAAATGACCCCAAGAAAAATAGCAACTTCTAGAGTAAGGATGAGCAGGGATGTTTTGTTAAAGAAGACGGAGCTTGATGTTAATCCAGGGGCAAAACAAAAGAACATGAAATAAGAAATAGAAGATGAGGATAAGAACTCCAAGGTCGACTACGAAGCGGATGATATGGGCAAGAACTGGGAGTGGGTGGGGCTTGGGGTGGGGGTCAGAGTGGGGGCCAACTGAGTCAACGCCGGGCCAGGAAGGCAACAGCATACCTCCACTTCTAGAAGCTTCCTCCAAGTTCACTTGCTGTGGTCTTCCTAATGCTTCTACCAACGAGATTCCCCATCTGGACCAATTGACCCTCTGTGACCCATCCCCAGGTCAAATGCTACTATATCTGCCCAAATCTCACATGCTACAATTTCAGGCTTCATCTCTGAATTTATCGTTGGCTTGTGATTAGCACGAAGTGCCTAGACAACCTACATTGTGAATTCTGACTGCCTCTATCTCCTGACAGGAATCCCCACACACTAATCGGACGATCATTCCCCCACCCCTGCCCTCCCTATCTCCTTCTTTCCTTCTTCTCTCTTTTATTCCTTGAGACTTCTCTTTTCGTCACAAAACTCTTATTTCCTTGGTAAGATATAACTTAGCATAGTCTTATAATTCCAGTTTCTTAACAGATCAGTTGCCCAACAAATGCTTGCTGTGTCATCCTGAGGGTTGTCCCAAAGGCTATGTAAGACAGGCCTTGGTAAGGCGGGTGTCCTCGGGCAGTTTAGTTGGGGAGATAAAACACAAAAAATCACTCTGGAATCTTAGGAGAATGGCACGTCTGAGTTTTCGGCCCTCAGATGGCCACACGTCACTTTCCTCTCCTTATTCCTTATTCGCCTCTCCTTATTCCTTCCAATATAACCCTTCCAAACATAGCATTAAACATCCAAGACATATTTCATAATCAAACATCCTCCACGGTCCCTAACTTCCACTCCCCAAACCCTACCCAAAAAATCATAAAAGATTCTGCCTGATTTGCTCTGATTTCTTCTTGTGCTAAGAGATCTGAAATCTAAAGTAATCCTCATTGGAAGGCACATTCAAGCTGGGCACAGTAACCCACGTCTGTAACCCCAACACTTTGGGAAGCTGAAGCAAGAGGATGACCTGAGTTCAGGAGTTCGAGGCCAGCCTGGGCAATATAATGAGACCTGGTTTCTCCAACTAAATCAAAAAACTAGCTGGGTGTGGTGGTGCATGCCTGTAGTCCAAGCCAGTTGGGGGGCTGAGGCAAGAGTATCAAGTGAACCCGGGACGTCAAGACCAGTCTAGGCAATAGAGTGAGTCCTGGTTTCTACAACAAAATAAAAAAATCAGCCAGCTATGGCGGTGCACACCTACAGGCCCAGCTACTTGGGAGGTTGATGTGGAAGGATTGTTGAGCCCTAGAGTTTGAGGCTGCCCTGAACTGTGATCATGCCTCTGCACTCCAGTCTAGGTGAGAGTGAGACCCCAGCTCAAAAAAAAAAAAAGAAAAAGAAAAAGACACATCCAGCTTGGATTGCTTCTTTCTCACAGAGAAATTCACAGACTAATCAGGTAATGTTGTTAAAGTGGTGCAAAATCCTTAAATTATATAATCCCTGTTTTTTTCTTTTTAATCTCTAATTTTGTGTTTCTCCTTAGCAACTTGTGTTACTCAGAATTTATCATGGTTAAGTCTTCCAAGTTGTCAGAACAGCAAGGGTCTTTTCCATTTAAAAGTCATCCTTTATTTCTACTGAAGTGAGTGCTGAAAGACTTTTTTTTATCCTCCCATTAAACAAGTTCTCAGAGAATATTCTTTCCTATCTTCACGGAGCCTCAGTAGCAGCCAAAGGTAGCAGCGAACTGCCACAACGCTCCAAAAAATTTGTTTTCGCTGTTTTTCAGGGCTGAACTGGAAGATCAAGAAGAGCTATCTCCATATCTCTGCACACAGATTTTAGAAAACATCATTTTACCCTGGAGACCATATCGGGAGATCTCTACCCAGCTCCTCTTCTGGCTTATCGGAGCTCAGTTGAGAAATGGGAGAACTTCAACTATCTGAGAAGAGCACCGGTGGGAAGATTTCTAGGTAAACTTCGCCTCAGAATCGGTGAGGCGTTATTACAGAGGTTGCTTCCAGAAGCCCAGGAAATGCTAGCCTAGGGCATCGGGAGATGGCTCAGGCTCCATCTTCCCTCCATCCTTGCAGGCTGGACAACCTGGGGCAGTCACCTGGCCTCCCTGACCTCTACCTTCCTTATTGATAAGCGTGTTGATGTAGATGACCAGTAAGACCTTTTCCAGCTCCAAGCTACTGTAAGTTGCAAATGAAGTTTGAGTGAAACAAGAGATTCCCAAATGAGACATAGGTCTTTCATTTCGGAGCGATTTTACTGCTCTCTGGGCAATTTAAAAATCATTTAAGCTGCAATCTCAACAATTTTTAAATAATTTTTTAAAGTCATAGTCACCAGATCATACACTGGATTTTGATAACACACAAAATAGGCTGAGGAACTGGGTCTGATGAGTTTTAGATAGACCAGAATATTTCTAGCACAAATACAACATTGGAGTGAAAATTTGAAAAGCTCCAAATACAGAGTCCAAGCAGGACTTCAGGCCAGTCACCCCGACAGGCCAAAGTTTAACATTCTATGGGACTTAAGATTCTCCCTTCCCCCTCTCCCTCCCTTCCTCTCTTCCTTCCTCCCTTCCATCCTTTTTTCCTCCTTGCCTTCTCTCTTTCTCTTTCTAACTTTTTTTTAACATATTTTTTATTTTAAAATTGTGGGGTACAGTTAAGGGTTAGGTATGCAAATATGCATCGTTCAGGCACCCTCATTGATAAGGGGTGTCCCACCCCGCCCCATTCCCAGACAGATATTGACTACCGTTAGTCCCACCTCTCTTCCCCTCCCTGCCCCCTCCCATAGTTTCCCGTGGAAAGCAGTGTGGCGATTCCTTAAAACTCTAAATATTGACCTCCCATATGACCCTGCAATCCCCCTACCGGGAATATACCCTGAAGAACTCAAATACAGCTATAAAAACGATACCGGCACACGTATGTTTATAACTTTTTTTTTAAACTTTGCTTTAACTTAAGTGTCATTCAACCTACAAAGCTTACATAGGCAAATAATTGAGATAAAAATCACTTAGAAGCGACATGAGATTCTTGTTGTCTATAGTGTCACCCACATGGGGTAACCACTCACCACGCGGGGGTGTTTATATTTAAATTTGAATGAGCTAAAGTTAACACTCCCGTTCCTCCTTACGCACAAGGCACACGTCAAGTGCTTGGACTCACCAGCCCAAGTGGCTGCTGGCTCTTATATTGGGTAGTGCAGGCCTAACTCGTTGCACAGAGTTACTCTGGGCAGTGCCGGAAGGCCACTAGTTGGAAGGTTTCAGAAGCTTCTCTCAGGAAAATAAACTTTTTTCTGACCTGAAGTCAGGCTGTCTGGGTTCAACCTGAGCACCAGTACTTGCCAGCCACAGTACTTTTGTACCAGTCCTTTAAGGATTCTTTTTTTTTTAATGTTTTTATTTTAGATTCAGGAGATTCACATGCGTATTCGTCACATGGACGTGTTGTGCAGTGGTGGGGACTGGGTCTCAGGGGGCCCACTCCCCAGATAGTGGCCATTGTGCCCCTTCAGGAGTTTCTGAACCCAGCCCCCCGCTCCCTGTCCCCTAATTAGTGTCCCCAGTGTCTGTTATTTTCACCCTTGTGACCGTTTAGTAAGCACACGTGGTGTTTCCTTTTCATCGCTAAGATGTGGAATCAACCTAAATGCCCAAGAACCGATCAGTGGATAATGAAAATGTGGTCTGTATACACTATCACAGAATACTACACAGCCAAAAAAAGAGAATGAAATCATGTCCTTTGCAGCAACATGAATGGAACTGGAGACCATCATCCTAATGAACTGACTCAGAAACAGAAATCCTTCAAGTATTCTAAGCCCATTTCCTCTGTGGTCAAAATAGAAATGACAATTACACATGGTTTGTGCAGTTGACGTAGGGATTAAGGGACAGACTGCCACAGGCAGGGCTCAGCGCTTAGGAGCTAGTGAGTGCTCACTGGAGGTGCTTCATGTTGACTCTCAAGAGGAAAAAACAAGAGTGAAAAATGATGACCCTAGTCCTCTCGGTGCTGATGTCTATGACAGTTCTCTGTCAAACACTGCTCTGTTTTGATGCCTAAGAATATCTTTTCCACAGAGGAAAGTCTATCTTATTACTTATTACCAAGTCCTCCTGCTTTCAGTTTGTCTCTTTATGCAGAATCTTAAAATTCCCGGCATTGTTCTCACAATTATTTTCAATGTAAAGAAACAGGACTAGGCCGGGCATGGTGGCTCATGCCTGTAATCTGTTGGGAGGCCGAGGCGGGAGGCCGAGGTGGGAGGCCGAGGCGGGAGGATCACTTGAGCCCAGAAGTTTGAGAACAGCCTAGGCAACATAGTGAGACCTTGTCTCTGCAAGAAAAATTTTAAAATTAGCCAGGCATGGTGGCACACGCCCATAGTTCCAGCGACTCAGGACCAAGGGCAGAGAATCAACACATAAGCATATCCTGTGTATCTCGGTGTGTCCTGAAAACATGGCTATCTTTTTCACTCTCAGGCAAATTAAGATAGAGAATTATCTTCAAAAGCATTATAGGATAATTATAGAAATACTTTTTTTAAATGAAGGACGATTAATTTTTGAAAATTTCTCAGAAATGCTCCCTTGCACCGGAATAAATTCAAGGTGATAGCTAATGGCCCCTGAGTTTTGAGGTATACGCTCTCCTGCTACATGCTGACACAGACTCCTCTGTCTTCCCTGACATACTGAAGCAATGATGTCAAATGATATCTATTCCAAAGGCACTGACTTCTCAGCCACGGTTCCCCGCCTTCCAACCAGGAGAATGAGCCTCTCAGAGCACAGAAGGCTCAGAGCACGGAGACTGGCCAACCAGGGGCCTTTCTCCCCTCTTCCTGTGTTTTCTGGAAGATTCAGTACCTAAGCCATCACATCCCACACCGTGCACACCCAAAACGCTTTCGCTCACAGCAGCCGCAGAAGGACCCACACCTACGCCACCAGCGAGATGCCCCAGAAGACAGACCTGAGAGGCAGAGGGTCAGCCACAAGCAACTTGATTTTGAGCACATCGTGTTCTTCTCTAGAAAGTGAAGGACTTAAACTAAAGGATCTCTCCAATCCCTGTAAGATTCTGTCATTTCCATGGCAAGATTCAATCCAAAGAGAATCTCAAAAAAGAGCCTTTTTTGTTTTGTTTTTGGTGGAAAATTTTTGGTGAATAGAGAGAAAGATAAAATAAAGCACAGTAGCTAAATACTGAATGGGATAGAAAATAGGCACAAAGATCCAGTTCTTTCTGGTGGGTTCTATGCCCTCCATTGCCTCTCTCTACCCTTTCTTGGTAGGGGCATTGGCTACCATATACATGTCTCAGAATTCCCAGTTACCTGCTTTACTGCGTGTGTCAAGTAGTAAAGTATTAAGAAATAAAGGGTGTGTTTTCATTTTTGCATTTTTTTTTGAGTTGGAGTGTTACTCTGTCACCTAGGTTGGAGGGTAATGGCACATTCCCAGTCACCCCAACCTCGACCTGCTGGGCTCAGGCGATCTTTTCACCTCAGCTTTCCAAGTAACTGGAACTACAGGTATGCACCATGCCCGGCTAATTTTTTTATTTATTGTAGAGATGAGGTCTCACCAAGTTGCCCAGGTTGGTCTCAAACCTGCGGACTCAGGCAATCCTCTCACCTTGGCCTCCCAAAGTGCTGGGATTATAGTCATGAACCACCATGCCAGGCCCAACATATGCTTTTTTTTTTTTTTTTTTTTTTGCATTTAAACCAAACCAAATTCTTAAGCTGAAGGAACTCTAAATACCATCCCAAATAAATAGAAAAGAAAGTTCTGGGAACAATGTATCTTTCCCCAAAGTCTTATTCACTCAGTAGATATTCCATTTCATCCAGTAGGGTTTTCCTTCACCTTATCTTCACAGGTAAATCACAACAGACAGATGAAATCATTGCTTTAAAAAAAAATTCAGTGTTTTCTTTTTCATATAAATATTTTCTTTTTACTGTTCTACTTTTTTTTTTTTTTTTTTTT
>NW_007245635.1:136463-201920 GCF_000164805.1 Carlito syrichta
CCCGCGGGCTCAGGCAATCTATTCACCTCAGCCTCCCAAAGGCACGGGATTACAGGCTGAGCCACCAAGCCTGGCTCTGTTCTACATTTTAAGAGGTAGCTTCTTTGCACAATCCTGTGAATGCCATATCTGAAACAAAATTTTATTGTTGTTGAGAAACCACACTTTGGAAGGCCACTTTCAAGAACTAATTGTCACCTATGCTGGTATAAATAATTTCTTTGGTGACAGTCCATTTTCAGATTCTTTTCACCATCTGCCCGCTTAGCATAGCATTAAAAACAAGATAAGCAATGAATAACAGAAGTTTCTTAAAAACCGGTGAGATGGTTCAATGGTTGACCATTCCATACCGGAGAGGGTTGCCATTTGTGCCAGTATCTGCTGGAAGGTAGAAGGCTTTTCTTGGCTTAGGAGAGACAGAGACGCTATTGCCAGAAACTACAAGTTCCAGCATGCAATGGTCCATAGAGATCAAAGAGACATAATTGAAGATGATAGTATCTTTATGTTAATTTTTAAAATTCTCTTATCTTCAAAGAGCTTTTCAAATACTCACAGCACTTCATAAGACTCATATCATAACTCCAATGTAAAGATGGATAAGAAAAGACTGGAGGTCAATTTAATTGAACTTCACCATAAAAATCTCCCATCAGAGTAAGGCTCTGAATGTCACAATTTTTTACTGTATTAATATTCTCCTAAGATTTGGGCTGCCAAATCAAACTCAAGAGCTCTTTCCAGATAACCTTGTCATGCAATCAATTATTTTCTGGTGGGGGGGAGAGGGAATCTATCTCAATAGCAGAAAACCCTGATCTTCCAATCTAATTCTTCTGATCCCAGGGTCCCAATGTTTCCCCATAGAATGAGAGTTTTGCTGCTAAAAGCAGGCAAAAACATTTTTGAGTTAAAGCTGTGGTGAAGGAACCCAGAACTAATAGGGAAGATCGAGAAAACTGCAAGCTAAAGATATAAATTGCTGGTCTGCGGAAAGTACAATACGGGGATACCTGAAGTTAGCCATCCAGACGTCATCCTTCACTATTCATTATGAGAAATAAAAGCATACTCCAACATAAACTGTTTCCTCTGGGACATGTGATGAGATGATACTCCTGCTGTCTTTCCACAGACAGTTGGCACTTCTTAACGATATGGGGTTAATGACAGGTGGCCACTCAGAAAAGACCCCCACCATGAACAAAGTCTCCATACCCACACCCTATTTATTACCCAACAAATCATTCACAGTGGGCACCCAGTCCTTCATCCTTCCATACCCTTCCTCGTGTTCTCTTTGTATTTGTTCCTGATTCAGTTATCACCAAATTACACATTTCAATTGAATTATGCAAGATTCAAACTCCCACCACTTTGAACGTTTCTGGAAACATTTCTACACACTTACCTACATCCGTGCCACCAATCCTTGCAGAAAATTGAGGGCAGTTCTGACAGCTTCTCAGCAAGTAGAATATTTTAAGATGCGCAAATGAATTTTTCACTGCAATCTTCTCAGCTGAAGCTCAATGTATCTCTAATGCTTGTTTGCTTTTCGGTGTCAACGTCCTGGTCCTGTCACTCCATCCTTTTCTTTGTGCTTTTAGACCACACACAAGTTCAGGAGTACGCCCTACTATGATAACCTTGCTGTGGGGTCTCCTCCTGGAGTAGAGCAAACATCAAAATGAACCCTGTCTACCTCCTTCTTGCCACCAAAAAAAGCAACCATTTGCCCCTTTGGACGTCCTCTCCTGTTCCCTGCAATTTGTTCATATGTATCTTCTCTTAAGCACAAAGCCTTGGCCACTGCTTGCTCAAATTTCAGTCTAGGCCTTCACTGTTTCCCATTCAGGAAATGTAGCTATCTTTTCCTCAAGATCTCCCTTCTCTTTGACCCTCTTAATTGCTCCCTTTTATTTCATGTTTATGTATGTATGTATTTTCTAAAGACAGGATCTCACTCTATTGCCCAGGCTGGAGTATAGTGGTGCGATATCATGGCTCACTGTAGACTCAAACTCCTGGGATTAAGGGATCCTCCCACCTAAGCCTTTTGAGTACTTGGGACTATAAGCACACACCACTACACCTGGCTATTTTTTTTTTTTTTTGAGTTGGAGTCTCACTCTGTCACCGAGACTGGAGTGCAGTGGCCGCTCCCGGCCAGTGCAGCCTCCACCTGCTGGCCTCCGGCGATCCTTCCGCCTCAGCCCTCCAAGTAGCTGGAACTACAGGTGCGCGCTACCACGCCCAGCTCATTTTTTATTTATTGTAGAGATGAGGTCTTGCCAAGTTGCCCAGGCGGGTCTCGAACCCGCGGGCTCAGGCAATCCATTCACCTCAGCCTCCCAAAGCGCGGGATTACAGGCTGAACCACCGAGCCCGACTTACACCTGGCTATTTTAAAAAATATATTGTAGCAACAGGGTCTCCCTCTGCTGCCCATGCTGTTCTTGAACTCCTGGGCTCAAGTGATCCTCCTGCTTTGGCCTCCCAAGGGATTATGTTTGGGATTATACCTGAGCACTCCCTTTTATTTCATCACGAACAATCTCACACTCCAAAGCATCAACTCCAAGGCATCATCTCCAATTTATCAACTCCACTTCCTCAATTCTAATACATCGACTCTTTAATTCTAGCATTGCTTTTAAACTAATTTACCCTTCTCATGGTTCCTTAAAGCAATTTTCAGTTAAGAACAATGCATGATATTTTTGAGAACTAAGTTTCCATGGTGCAAAAGTTCATCTATGTCCAAAACAGTGTCTAACTGAACTGGTCGACTCCACTCTTATAGCACGGAATTAACGATGTTGAAATCAGAGAGTGGTTACCTTTTTAGAGAGAAATGATTTTGTTCTGCACCCACAAACTGAATCAGTAACTCTAGCAATCTGTATAAAGTCATGTGTTCTTTGGTTACAGGTAGAGGATGAATCAGAAGATCTTCAGAGGATTTGTAACCATCAGCACTCCTGGAAGACAGAGCACTTTAGGACACATGGCCTTCCGTGTGCTGTATATTTCATAAGTGAAAGTTAGCCTATGAAACTTATTTCAGAGAATAAATCACTTCAGATCATGGTATCTCTAATTGCCAAGAGTTATCTAAAGCTCCACTGAGTCAAAAATGGGAGAGGTCGCAACTGAGAAGAACTTACAATTACTGCCTGCTGTCAGCTCTCATGATAGTATACAGACCAAGAAGAGAAAATATGACATAAACCTGACAACATTTATGGACCACCCCCTTTGTGCTAGGCAACATACTATTACATGTATTACATCATTTAACCTTCACCATAAAACGAGTATTCTGGAAAGCTGGTGTGTTAATAGGACCAGAGTAATTCATTCACTTCTAGCAATACATCAAATGTCCATTCATTCCTATCTTAAATTGCTCTGGGACCACACACCAATTTGCTTAGAGTTACTAAGAGGCAGAAAGACTTTAAACCCTGATAAAGTATAGTTAAAAGGAAATGAGGACGTTTGGCCTGACTCCAGCAAAGTCTGACAGTGCCTTAAAATGTCTTTCCTACTGTCATGTGGAAAAGGGATCATATTTGTTTTATATGGCCCAGATGGAGAGGGGGATTTCAGCTCAGCATAAAATTCTGTAGCTGTGAGGGGAACGAGCTTTCTTGAGAAGAGAGCTCATGTCACTAAAGGAACTAAACTATATTCAATAATAATTGCCCAACAAGATCAATTGAGTACTACGAACTTTGCACACGCACTGGTCATAAGATGAACCAGATAAATGGGGGCATACAATAAGAATGTGGTATGGTGAGTTGAGATAAGAAGGATCTAGAAGGTTTGGGGGGAACACAAAGGAAAGTCACCAATCCTAGCTTGAAGGCTGGGTTAGGGTGAAACGGGCCTTCCAAAGAAGGCAGCACCTGAACTGGATCTCAGGGAGTAAGAAGGAGTTAGTCAGATGAGGAAAGTGGGAAGGGCATTCCAGGTATTGGTGACAGGGTGATCAAACCCCGAGAGATAACAATATTGCAGAGATGATTCAGGTAGCAGATGAGTGATTGGACTCGCTGACATTTACCGTCCAATTTTGATTCTATAACTTCTAAGATTGACTAAGAAAACAATCGCCAGTGACAGAATGCTCTCCACACCAAGTCAGCTCTTCTTTATCTCCGAATAAGGAAAGGAATCGCTTAAGGAAGCTGGGAAATAGTCCAAAACAAACATCAAATTCCCTTTCCTTCCAGGAAAAGAAACAGAAGAACAGGAGGTGAGGCATCGTGATTAGAGTCAGAAGGAAACACGTGACGAGGTAAGAAGAAGCCCGCACTTCAAGCCTGGACCAGGCAGAGGGGCTGAGACGCACCACTCTGTGGAAGAGAAAAGGTGATACCTGAAAGTCAGGTACAAAAACATGAAACAAAAGTCATACAGCTGCAAGGCATTAAGAAATAACCTGGTCCAACCCTGAGATGATAAAAATGAGACCCAGAGAAGGTAGGCACCTTGTCCAATATCTCAAGGCTGTATGGGAGGAAGGTGCTAATTCTAAACCCAGGGGGTTCCCATTGTATCACACAGTTTACTTTGGTTTTTCACTCTAATACAGAAATTGCTCCTATGCTTCTTTGGGCTCTCTTCCCTGGAGATCAGGATGGTAATTATTTGTTTTGGTTTAAAATACTTTCCTTTTACAGTTCCTGCTGGTCTCGGAGGCTTCACACAGAGGACAGAGTAAATGGAGATGGTGGTAAGTGGTTCACAGTAGGGGATAACATCAACAAGGCTTTTAAAACAGATTTTCACATGGCCAATCTGTGATGGGAATGACCCAGAACCGACCGCAGTAACACAATTAGGTGCACCCTCTTGCCTGAACAGGGTCGTGTCAGAAAGCATGTAATAGACGTTACGGTTTTCTAATACTCAATTCTGTTTAAGAGGAATACATATTTTTCTTTCTTGTAGCCAGCCAGCAAAAAGATGACTATCACGACCATTTTTTCTTGTTATTATTTTCTATTCAAGTTGGTTCAAAAACATATTGTTCATTTTGCATAAACTCACCAATAAATAAAAACTTGGAGGTAACTTTGAAGAATACATTCAATTAAATTTTTAAGGGCTTGAAAGCCATTAGGTATACCTGAATAAATAAGGAAGTCAATGGTTTTGGCATAAAACCACCTTGGGCAATTCAACAGGGGAAAAAAATCTATCTACCTGGTGAGCAGACAAAATTAAACATATTTAAGCTTTCAATCTTTGCCTACGATCCTGAGATGGTAGTAATGAAGAACCATAATGAAGGTGCCTCTCAAAATCTTAAATCACAATAAAAATTACTATATAAACTCATTACTCACACTCATTGACTATAGTATATAGGCAAAGCATCCTGAACCAAAATATTCAATAGGGGTACAGTACCAAAAGTCTTTTTATGGAACAAAGCATGAGACACACACACACACACACACACACACACACACACACACACACACACATGCATACATACACACACACAAAACACACATTCAAGAAAAAAACCAAATAACACTATTGCACTAATCTCTAGGTAGACAATACTTGGCATTAATATTAATATATTAGTATCACATAGGTTTAATATTTGACACATCCATAACAAAAGTTCGCTTTTAAAAAAAAAAGGCGGCATCTTCCATTTTCAAACTCCTTTTAAAAACACCTTCACTTCAGGTTGGGCGCAGTGGCTCAAGCCTGTAATCCCAGTACTTTGAGAGGCGGAGGCGAGAGGATTGCCTGAGCCCAGGGGTTCAAGACCAGCCTGGGCAAGTTGGCTAGACCTTATCTTTACAATAAATCAAAAAAAATTAGCTGGGTGTGGTGGGGCATGCCTGTAGTTCCAGTTACTCAGAAGGCTAAGGCAGAAGGATCGCCTGAGCCCAGTAGGTCGAGGCTGTGGTGGCCGTGAGCGTGCCACTGCACTCCAGCGTGGGCAACGAGTGAGACTCTGACTCAAAGTAGTTGATAGATAGATAGATAGATAGATAGATAGATAGATAGATAGATAGATAGATAGATAAAAAACAACTTCACCTTAAAGCTATTTATAAAAGACATAATTTCTTCCAAGCACAAAAAAATCGAAACACAGGTTCTCATATTTCTTGAATGCAGTATCTTCAAAATTGTTTGAAGACAGAAAATAGAAGGGGCAATAGAACATTATGTAACAGACTGTGCACATCCAAGTCCAGCTCTGAAGCCATTGTCAACAGGCCCCAAATAGTCATTCCGTTACTGATCTAAACCCATTCACTCCACATTATGAAGTTGCATGTTTTTATCTAAAAATGAAGGACTCTGTCATGTTGAGATAGTCCTATCAGTCTGAACTTTTTTATTTTTTGAGTCAGAGTCTCACTCTGTCACCCAGGCTGGAATGCAATGGCATACTCACGGTCACCGCAGTTTCGACCTGCTGGGCTCAGGAGATCCACCTCAGCCTTCCAAGTAGCTGAAACCACAGGCACACGTCACTGTGCCCGGCTAATTTTTGGATTTATTGTAGCAACAAGGTCTCGCCAAGTTGTCCAGGTTGGTCTCAAACCCCTGGGCTCAGGCAATCTTCACGCCTCTGCCTCCCAAAGTGCTGGGATTACAGGCATAAGCCACCACACCCAGTCGGTTTGAACTTTTTATTTATATTCTCCCAAGGCAACTGTACTTATGCCTTTTTGCAGTGGCCAGCATTGACCCTGTCAATATTGTACAGATATTAGTACTAAAGTGCCCATCCTATCTTTGTACTTACCCATGGTTTAAGGAAAAAAGGAACTGTTCTCAACATTTACGCAGTTTCATAAATACATTTGTTTGTACTCAAGAAGTTGGTTATCATTCATTTATTTTAAAAATATTGAGTACTTAATTGGCATCAGGCACTGCCAGGCAATTGGGATAGAGCAGAGATCCCCAACCCCTGGGCCATGGACCGGTACTGGTCTGTGGCCTGTTAGGAACCAAGCCACACAGCGGCAGGTGAGCTGCTGGTGAGCTGAGCTCCATTTTCTGTCAGATCAGCGGAGGCACTTGATTCTCCTAGGAGCAGGAACCCTATTGTGAACTGTGCGTAGGTGGGATCTAGGTTGCGTGCTCCTTATGAGAATTTAATGCCTGACAACCTGAGGTGGAGCTGAAACAGTGATACTAGTGCCTAGGGAGGGGCTGTAAATACACACACACACACACACACACACACACACACACACACACACACACACCTGTGGAAAAATTGTCTTCCACAAAACGGTCCCTGTAATGTTGGGGACCCCTGGGATAGAGCACCTATCTAAAGATATAAAACACCTGTCCTCAAGGAGCATACATTCAAATAAAAAAAATAAACCCAATGGGAAGTCAGAATATTGTATTTTAGAAGATAATTTGTGCCATGGAGTTGGGGGATTGAGACTGTCAGAGAATGGAGGGGAGGGTACTATATTTCAAATAGGGCATCAAGTCAGCCTCCGCTGATTAAACTCTGGACTTAGGACACTTGCTGAGTACTGCCATCCCATCTGCATGGAAAGCAGAAGAGTGAGTTGCCCCTGGACTGTTGCAAGCATTAGAGTTATTTTTCGTTGTTGCTGGATTTTGTTGTTTTGGTTGTTGTTGTTTTTCTTCTCGTGGGTTTATTTTGAAGCTTTACTGTGTGTGAGATTAAGAGACACAGAGAGCTCAAGCCAAACTGTTTATTTGTTGATCAGTACATATTTTTAATGACAAGAATACGTTCAAACTAGATTATTCAAATTTGTTTCTAAGACGACTGTCATTTATTTTATTCATTCATTAAATTTTGATAGACTACCACCATTTATAATGTGTTAATGAATAGGCCACAGCTTATGTCTCAGTTGACCTCTTATTCAGTCAACAAATGATAAGAACTGGATTGCTCCAAAATTTCCCCGATACAGATGGTTCCTGACTATCAATGGTTCGACTTAGGGTTTTTTGACTGTACAATGGTGCAAAAGTGGCACACATTCAGTAGAAACCACTTTGAGCATACATACAACCAGTCTGCTTTTCACTTTCAGTACAATACTCAGTAAATTGCACGAGATGTTCCACTATTTATAATAAAATAAGCTGTGTGTTCAATGATTTTGCCCAAATGTAGGCCAATGTAAGTGTTCTGAGCATGTTTAAGGCAGGCTGAGATATCAAGTTCATTAGGTTGGGTGTATTAAATGCATTTCAATTCAACAACATTTTCAGTTTATGATGAGTTTATCCAGCCATAACACCATCTGAAGTCAAGGAGCATCCGTATCTAGAAAACTTCGTGAGGGCCACCGAAACAATAACTTGAAGCTAACCGCCTGCCTCACATTTTCAGAATTAAGATAATGTGCAAGTAGTGATTTACAAAACATATGAAATAATGCAAAAGTCCAGGGGAACCACTAACATGCACATTTAGAATACGACTTCTAGAAAATCTATGTCCTATCATTCCTAAAATTTGGGCAAATGCAAACTCTTACAGCTTTAATAAATTTTTTTTAAAAATTGGGCACTGACATGAACTTTGTGATTGTCCTTTCCAGAACGAAGGCCCCTGCCATGATACTGGAGTAAGAACATAATTCTTGTCATTCTACCTAAGCCATGAGAAGTAGAATTTGTTTTTCTGTCTTTAAGTTTAATGCTTGTAATAATATATCAAAACCTTCTGGTGAGAAATTAGTCAGCGCGTTATCACGTAAAAGATGTCTTTCAATGCTCTTTTAAATCTTTGGAGAGCTCTCTACTTGGGAATTTTATTTGTGCAATGAATGTAGAAACATTTTGTTTCAAAGGGGAATAGGTGTTTGTTTTGCTTAGATATGATCGTTGGCAACAGAGAATAGGAATTTAGATCTACTTGTATTGGCATCTAAATATGTTTTTGAGTTTGCAAGTGTTTGGTTCTAAAATATATTTAGGAAAAGGAAGTATTTTGATATTTGAGCATCTCTCTTCTTCCATGCCTCCTCAAAAAAAGAAGAAGAAAAATACAGGAAAATGAGCTTTCCCTTAGAACACTTTTTGTCTCCTTGATAAACTGCAAGCCAGTGTCTAGGCTCTAGAGAGAAACAGGATGACTAAAACAGGTCACATTTTACAATTCTTGATAAAGTAGAGGTTGAGGAGAGAAAGGTCCTCAGGATAGACATTTAGAGAGAAGAAGGAGAAAAATTAGGGAATAATAACTGAAAGGAGCATTTTCATTTTAATTAATTTGTTATAAAATACTCTTTATTTGAGGTGGATTTTACAATCAATTACACTGAGTGAGAACTTAATAAGCACACTGTAGACTCTGAAACTCACCTCCTAAGATGCACACACAGACTTTATGACCTGGTTGGTAAACCTAAACAAATAGATTTATAATGGTCTGTAGACAATTCCCATGCAGTGCCTATATTATTAAATCCAAAGTGTTATTAAAGGTTAATTATATTTAAAATTATTGAGATTGAACAATGATGTAATATACTTAGGAGATGTTTATCTTTCCCTGTTTGGACTATAATTACCAAACCTCAATGAATTTCTCTCTTTAATTCTGCCATTCTCCTTGCTAAATAGCCTGCCTGATTGAATCCTACGCCTACAACCCAAGATGACTCCTTCTGCTTTCACCCTTGGATGTCTTCCTTATCCACATCCCTTCTTCCCCATCTTTACCCAAGATCTTGTCAATATCTTCAAAGAGAAAGTTGTCGTTTTATTGCAAGGTTTCTCACCCCTCCCTTACTACTCTCCTGACCAATATCTTTCTCTTCATTCCCCATATCTCCTTCAAAGGTCTGAACATCTAAAGCACTATCTGTATAATTTTATCTCCATCAGGGCCATTCAGTAATGACCTCTGTTATTTTTTGCTTTCCTCGTCTGTATCTTGCTGTTGGTGTTATGCTTCCATTCCTAGCTTCCAGAAGTTTGTTTGTTTGTTCTTTAATCCAATTCTAAACGTACCTTCCCTTTTTTTGTTCATGTTTCCAATGCTGCATCTCTCTCTGTCTCTCTCTCTCTTTTTTTTCTTGGCTGTATATGCAAGCTCCTAAAATATACTGTGCCTTCACCAACTTTCATTTTCCTCCCTTAAAATAGGATCCAGTTTCTACCCCCAATGCTGGGATTAGTATTTCCCCATTAGGTCCTTGATTTACATTTTTTTCTTACTGTGTTTTTCTGCCTTGCAGTTTTTATCTTCTCAACGCCATTGTGGCTGATCGTTCAAGACCTCTCTTTGGACTTCCTTCTCGGTTCTTCATCTCGGGTCTTCTCTTCATCCAAATATAACAGCTTTTACTGAACATCTACTATGTGTCAGACACTGTCCTAGATTCTGTGGCTAGAGAGAAGAACAACATAGTCAAAGTCCCTACCTTTATGGAGCTTGCAAGTGGAGAGACAGGCAAGGCAACACATCTAAGTAAAATAGCAATAATAATAAGTAGAGTGTCACACATTCCAAGAAGGAAATCAAAACGGGTCATATGTTAGAAAGTAACTAGAGAGAGGGATAGCCACTTTAGATAAACTATAGAGGGATGACTTAGTGGAGGAAGTGGCATTTAAGTCAAGACCCCAATAATGGGTGGGAGTCAGTCATGAGAACAGAAAGCCATGAAAGGTCGTGGAGGGGGAGTATTCCAAAAAGCAAGAATGGCAAATTCCAAGCTCCTGTGGCAAGAGCAAGTTTAGTGTACTCAAGAAACAAAAGAAAAGCCAGCATGGCTGGAGCATAGCAAACCCCCTGCGGAGAGCTGGTAATGAAAACCGAGAGGCAGACAGTGTCACATGCATGCCACAAGTGGACTTAGATTGTACTGCAACTCTGCTACCTTGTGTTTGTTGAGTTCGACCCCGCAAGCCTAGATGTGGAATACCACAGGTTGCTAAACTGATTATTTCCAACTTCAGTAAACACATCCCATGTCTTTCCAGAAACCAAAGAATAAGGCATATTTTTTTTTCCTGCCATCAACCGACCACTATAGCAAAACATCAATATCCTTGTTCTCATCTGCTTTAATGTCACAGATGAAAAACATGGCACCAAGAAGCGGGTGCCCCAGTCCCCGCAGCTTCAGTGGTTTCAGCCACGTCCGTTTAGTTTCTCACCCACCAAGTCACAATTGAGCCTCCTTATCATCTGAAATAATCCCACTTCCAGGAGACTGACCTCAGGATACCCTGCTTGGAATCAAACCTCTTTCTCTTCCACTCCTTCTTTCTCTCTCACAGTCACTACACCTGCTATTTGCTCCCTTGAGCTGACGCCAGCTCCTTTTTCTGCCTTTTCTATCTTCCACCAGTAGTCTCTGGCTGCACTTGTCTCCCTTCCAGCCAGAATGCCCATCAGCCGTGTCGTCCTGAGATGCCCTGGTTCCCTTGACCCAACCAAGCCTCCGAGCCAACAACCAGTTCCTAGTTATCCCCTTACCTATTTCTTCAGCCCCATGTGCATTGTGGGCTGCAAGGTGCCACAGAGGAAATTATGAAATGGAGCTCACTGAGTACTAAATCCGTGCATTTTGCCTTTGATGAGTACCCTGCTGTTCTTCAGCGAGTCTATCACCAATCTCTTGCAGACTCCCTGTCCCGTTCCCACAAAGACTGTCCTAGTCTTTGCTACTCTCCCAGTTCCTGTCTTAGATCCACCATATTTTGAAGAATGACTTTGCCTCAGTACTCAACCTTGGCATTTTCACCTCAACATGCCTGTGACCTAATCTATAGCCTTTCCTGCAGTCTAATTTCAAAGAGCTTGGTGTTTTCAGAAGGCGAGGATGACGCGTATTCGCGTAATGAGTAAGTCATCTTGGCCCTGCTCCTTACAGTCTTGTCATCACTCCCTTCCTAGGACTTAATTCCATCAAAATATCCTCTTCTCTCTCTATATATGAAAATGATAAATTTATTAAAAAGCATACATTTCTTTAGACCTTTAAAACAATCTCCTGCTTCAACAACTGTGAACCCACTGACTCTTCTGTCACTCACTGTCCCTGGATGACTGTCCTCTTGGCATATCCCGTGTTTCCTATCACTGAGTTCCTTGTCAGTCCCTCTCCGCCGGGCTTCTGCAGAATAACCGACTGAAATTTCCCACCCCGATGACCGTCTCATGAATAAGTCCTACAGCCCTTTCTCACTTCTCATCTTCACGACTTCCTCATTGTGTTGGGAATTGTGGAAAGGCTCTGTGGAATTTCAGGGCAGTGGGAAGGGAAACAGGGGCTTTGTGGGCAAAACCTGCCTGGGTCTGAATTCCAGCTCCGCCACTTCAGAGACATGTGGTGGTGGCAAAGTCACTTCGCATCTCTGGATTTCTCGCCAGTCAGCTAGAGTCATCAACATCAGCGTTGCAAGGTTGTTTTGAGGATAAATAATAATATGCAGAGGCCGGGTGCAGCAGCTCACTCTTGTAATCCCAGCGGTTTGGGAAGCTGAGACAGGAGGATTGTTTGAGGTTGGAAGTTTGAGGCTACAGTGAGCTATGATTGTGCCACTGCACTCCAGCCTGGGTGGCAGAGTGAGACCCCCTCCAATTCTAATAGTAGTAACATTTATTATTAGTAGTAGTGCAAAGTGCCTGACTGAATTCATAGGAATGACTGGAATTGCTATGGACGTCCTTCTTTCCTGATGAAGTCCTACTTTCCTGACTGCCTGGTCTCTTTCTTGCTTTCTTAAGCAAGTATTTCTATGATACCTGCCCAGTGTTACACAGGGCTTCCGGTCCTTGGTACACTGTGCTCCTGGCACACAGAAATTCTATACAATTCTTTGATCTTCTCTATTTCCCTCACAGTCTTCTTTCATTCTTCCATTTCTAAATATATATGTCCTCATCTATTTACAAACAACATGAAAAGTCCCGCATGACAGAACCCAAATCTTATAATATAAATTTGGACATCAACACTAAAACTATCGAAGGAAATATCCCCAAATGTTACCATGCTTAATTCTTATCACTTGGTTGATGGGTGACTTTCATATTTTTCTTTACACTTTGTGGATTTTTCCATCATGCACATCCCTTATGTGATAACAAGATACCACACATTTAAGATACAGAAGATACAAAACTACATCCTTGCATCCGCGGGGCACTTCCCATCTGCGATGATCTGTTTTCACTACTAAATCATCAAGCGCTCTTTCTCTGAAGCCTCCTTTTTTCCTTGTGATTATTCTGGAACTCTGAGGCGACCTGTTTTCCCAAGACCGGGGCACTGAGGCGGTTGCACGGGCGCAGAGAGGCTTGCCCCTGTGAGACGGGAATGTCGGCATCTCACCGGGGACCTGCAGCTACATGCAGAGGACGCTGCCTGCCAATTGCACAGAGGCCTCTGACGCTTGGTGCTTGGGACACGGCTCTCATTTAAATGGTATCAGAGTAAACAGGGTGCTACATGTAGAATGAAACTTCCCAAGCCCTTACCTGAAGAGATAAGGCTGAAATCATAAGCATCGTACATATTTAAAACACGTTTAAAAACAAAATCTGTGATCGGTTCCAGGGGCCTGGGTCTGTTTTCCCCGCTCAACCTTTCCAAGAAGTAAGAGCAAAGAACCAACGGACCGCCATCCATTGGAAACTGTTTCCCACCTACTTCTTCCAGGGACCCCACACATCAAAAAATTTCATATTTATTCAGTAAGTCAGAGTGAGCAAGAAAGAAAAAAAAGATGTGAACTCCTGCCAAAAATCTAGGGTCCTTATAAAAAAAAAATCCCCAAAGTATGCCAGTTTAGCCACAGCACATCTGGGAATTGTTTGAAGGATAATGACAGTAATAATTATGATTACTTACACTTAATTCTCCCTCACAGGGGCGTTGTGAAGATTAATGAGTTAATGCTCATAATGTGTTTTTGGTTCCTCGATGAAAGCTTCCATGAAAGCCCAGATTACTATTATGGTTATTATTGTTTGTATTAGACCGTTCCTGCGGAAGAGCCCCCTTTGCAACCTGTCTACTACAGTCCCATCGTGAAGTCCAGCTCTCTAATGAGCAGTTCACTAGCTCTGGAACCATCAGAGTGGACAGGAATCCCCCACTTTAAGAAAGTGAAAGGCAGGCTGGGGGCGCTGGCTCAAGCCTGTAATCCCAGCACTTTGGGAGGAGGCAAAGGTGAGAGGATTGCCTGAGCCCACGGGATCGTGACCAGCCTGGGCAACATGGTGAGACCTTGTCTCTACAATCAATCAAAAAAACTTAGCCAAGAGTGGTAGCGCGCACTGTAGTTCCAGCTACTTGGAAGGCTAAGGCGGAAGGATGGCCTGAACCCAGCAGGTCGATGCTGGGGTGGCCATGGGCATGCCACTGCACTCCAGCCTGGGTGATGGCGTGAGACTCCAACTCAAAAAAAAAAGGAAGTGAAAGGCAGAAAGAGCAGGAAGAATCACTGGCCTCGGCCCCCTCATGGTTCTTGTGTCCACGAGTCTGGTTTCCGTATTCTCAGCTGAACCCTAAAGGACACAGGGAAGAAGGAAATCCATGTCAAATGAAATATACACTCCAAAATAGAGAGTCTGCAGACAAATTCGCAGACACAATTCGGAAATAGGTAAAGCGTTAAGCTAATTTGCAAACAAGGCTTATAGAATAGCTCTGAATAGTTCAAAATCAAAGGCTCATAAAGACAGTAGATCAGTGGTCGCGATTAATTCATTGTTTTTTTGTTTTAAGTGTTGCACGCCGACTTCTCTCCTGTGCTGAGGCCTGTACCAAACAATGTTTGTTGGACGAGATGGAGTTCCTGCTCTTAGAGAAGGTGGCTCTTGACGGATAGCATGTCCATCACCCAAGTGTGGTTGAGTCGGGAAAAGAGGGCACTGTCACTACTGCAGCTGTGCCTCAGCAAAGACAGGGACAAACCGGTCCCCAGAATAGTGTCTAGCTTCAATCTTCAGTTGCAAAAAGACATAGCAACTCATTTATTCAATAATGAGACTCTTTTTGTAGAGCTAAAGGCAGAATGAGCCGCCCCAAAAGCCCTTTTTGCATGGTGCATATGCAAAGACAGACGTGTGTAATGTATCTGGTTCCTTAAGGTGCTCTATGCTACATAACCCAATTATCCCAGGAGAAAGGAAGAAGAAGAAAAAAAGTGGAAAACAAAAACTTTCTTCTCTCTGCTCTAGTAACTCATTTATCAAATTGAAACCATCATTCCATCCTACACCCTAGCTCGGGAAGGTCATGGGATTATTAGAGGATGAGGGAACTTAGGGAAAATCAAGACCCTCTCTCTGCCTGTCTGTGGCAGAGGCTTCTGGTTGCCCACCTGGGAGCAATTCTTCCATAGGAGCGGACTTTTAAGTTTAACGGAATCCTTTACTTTCAAGAAGAAAGAGCACACTCTTTCCATCTCCCTTGCAGCTAGGTGTGTCCAGGAGATTCAGTCCCAACCCAGGAGAAATGTGATGTGGGCGCTAACTTAGCTGGCAGGGACACTCTCATTCTCCACGCTTCTGCTTGCCTGCTGCCTGGAGATCTGACCTGACAGCAGGAATTGCGAGAGCAATGAAGAACCATGAATTGGCCTTGAGGATGGAAGGAGGAGGAATGCTCTCCCTTACCCTGCAAAGACATCCACATCCAATCCTCTCCCCGCCAACCCCCCCTCCGCAATTACATGACAAAGGGAAATTAAGGTTGCAGATAGAATAAATGTTACTAATCAGCTGACCTTAAGATAGAGAGATTACCACAGGTTATCCAGATGGGCCAAATTAATTGCAAGAGTCCTTAAAAGGGAAGGGAGAGACAGACAAAAACCAGAGAGATGGCAGAGCAGAGCGAAAAGGACTCTGCCAACAACATGACTGGCTAAGAAGATGGGGAAATTAAACCACAAGCCAAGGAGGGTGGGCAGCAAAAATCTGCAAAAGGCAAGGAAACAGCTTCCCCCCCCCCCAGAGCCTCCAGCAAGAATGAAGCCCTGCTGATCCCTCAATTGTAGCCCAGTGAGACTCAATTAAGAATCCTTGACCTCTAGAGTTGTGAGATAAATTATGTCATTTTAATCCACTGAGCATGCAGTTGTTTGTTACAGCAGCAATGGAAACTAATACCCCAGCACTGAGGATGGGAGAGCAAAAAGGAAAGTGAGTGCCTGATGACTCTGTGGATGGCCTTACTCTAGACTTCTTCTGTGTGAGAGAATAATGCCTTTGGGGTTGAGCTGCTGGTACTTGGGTTTTTCTTTTATATGCAGCAAAAACACAACTCCTAACTGATGCACTGCATTTTACAGATAAGAAAAACTGAGAAGCCCTGAAGATTAAGTGATCTATTCCATTCCATTCAACCATTTATTGGGATTCGGAAGAAGAACCCGAGATTCCTAACCCCCATGTTTATGGTCCATCCAGTAGTATACAACAGAGTTTCTCAAACTAGCTTGTATTAAAAACCTCAGGCAGACTTACGAAGACACCATTTGCTGGGCCCTCCTCTAGAGTTTTTGAGTCATAGGTCTGGGGTGGGGCCAAGGACAACACCCCAAGAATGCTAGTCCACACTATCATTGGCCCAACCTCTGGTAACTACGTCTCTGCCATTTCCAGATCCATAGCCAGAGTCCAGCCTCATGATCACGTAACTTGGAATATCTACCACAGCGGTGTCCTAGCTAGTCACTACCTTGCATCCAGCCCTGAAGCACTGACCAACTTCTCACCTAGGTAACTGTACTTTCATCGTGTCCTGTTTCTGCCCCAAAGCCGTGATAGCTTCCTAGTGCTTGCTAAATTAACTCCAAGTGCTCTGTAAAACTTCCAGCCTCTCTATACTTGCCCTCTCGTTCCCCTCATCACTTTACACCACATCCCTCTGGCCATCCCCGGAAATAGGGTTAGAGGAGCCCCAAAGGTCCTCGTGTTGTCACCAAGAAGACAGAGCGCACCCAGAGACAGCCGGCCAGGCCAAGCCTCTGGCAGATCCAGACTGGAAACAGATGACCCCCAATCCTCCATACGCTCCCAGGACAGCCAATCACTTTTCCTCAGGGAACCAGAAACCAGGTTCCTTGCAAGCAGCTCATGGCAGGCTCAGGTTCAGGGAGGCAGCCGTGACTCCATGGAAACTCGGGTCGAGGTGAGAACACAATGTGCATTTCAACCAATTACACCAGAAAGGGAACACAGCCAGGAGGACCCAGGATTGTCTGTGTACTGCTATTTGGAATTCTGAAAGAGAGGGCAAACTTGGAGGAAATTGGCAGCAACCTCGCCCAGCTCCAGCCAACATGGCATTCTGTCTCTCCCTGACGCAGTCTGGCGGTTGTGTGGCTGCCGGCAGCAGCTCTCGCCTCTCTTTGTGTGCAAAGAAGAACTGGCAACGTGGAGGCCAGGAGAGGCTGGGAGGCAGCTTTAAACTCCAGGAGGAAGGGAGATGCAGCTCAGGGCAAAAGGAACTGAGAGTGATCTACCACTCCTAAGCTTGACATAGTTTAGGGTCTTTGTTGGCTCCTCTCATCAAAATCAATCTAGAAATGAACACACTATTTGCTGGGCCCTAGCCAGGGAATCCGGTTCTTGTGCCACTGAGAGCTGCTCTTTAAGAAGGAAAGCTTCTCCTCTGTTTACAGAACATTTTTCTCCTGCTCTCGTTTAGAAAATTAATTCTTTTGTGTTTTTGTTCTCAACCTGGTCTGCTGTCTTCCGTTTTCCCTTCCCGTTGTTTATTCGTGTAAACACTTCCTTGCTCTAAAATGATTTGCCATAACTTGCTTCTTAATCCAACTGCTCTCTCCTGGAACATCCTGGAGGGACCTATCCGAGATACTTACCGAGTCTCCTGTCTTTTGTGGATAGCCCTAGCCTCCTTTCTTAGAGATCAGTCTCCATGCTTCTCACGGGTACCCACAAGAGCCTCCCTTGACCAGCTTCTGGCTGAGGGTTCTTTTAAAATAAGCTCCCTCCTAGAAGGAGTGAAATAGGTGGCCAGACTAATGCTGAGAGATTTCCTTCCCAAATACCTCCTTTAAAGACCTTATTAGGCTGAGCGCCGTGGCTCACTCCTGTAATCCCCGCACTTTGGGAGACCAAGGCAGGAGAATCACTTGAACCCAGGAGTTCAAGTCCAGCCTGGGCAATATAGCTAGACCCCTGTCTTGACAGAACATTTTTAAAGGAATTGGTCAGGGGTGGTGGTGCACACCTGTAGTCCCAATTACTCTGGAGGCTGAGGCAGAAGGATCATCTGAGTCCAGGAGGTCAAGGCTTGCGGTGCACCATGATCATGCCACTGGACTCCAGCCTGGGTGACAGAGGGAGACCATGGCTCAAAATAAAATAAAATAAAGGCCTTACTAGAATAGTCTGGAGAAAAGAACCAAGACTGAAAAGTCTTTTAATAGAAAAATTCAAGAACAGAAAAGATAGTATTTCTATCAAGATTCTCTTCCCTTATGCTTTTGAGGTTTCTAACTCCCAAATCCTTAATTTCTCCTTTTCTTCATCTAGATACCAGCTGTTTTTACCTCCTCAGATGACTGAGAGCTGCACAGTTTAAGCGGGAGACAGGTGCAACCCTTGCCTTGAGTCATTTTAGTGAACTTTATATTGTCCTACCTGGATTTAATTGTACGAAGATAGCTGGAAGATCTCAACTCAAAAAAAAGAGGAGACGGAGGAGGTAGAGAGGAGACAGTTCTGAGCAAGAAGATGTACTCCTGTCCAGAGTGAAAGACAGGTGCACCCATCACAGCAGTTCCCGGGCACACCGCATCTCTGTCAGTTGCAGGGTAACCGAGAGTAACGAGAGTGATGGTCAATACTTCGTAGTTATTTGGGTTTTCTTTTGTAGGGTGCCGGAGCATAGAGGGGAGAGGGAAGATGGAGTGTAAATGAAACGGGGGTGGGTGGAAATTCCAGGTGGATTTGAAGCACCTGGCAAACAGGCATCTCTTCTCAGTGTTTCCCTGTTTGGGCCTCAGACTGGGAAACCGTCACCTCCCTGGCTCTTCCACGGAATTCTGTGTGGTCCTGGTCTTATTCAATTAACCTCTCCCCTTCTGCATTTCATCATGTGTATACGGGTATAAGATCGACTTCAAAGCGGTCCAGGGTCTAATTAATGTTTCTAAGGTGCCTCAAGATTCTTGGATGGAAAAAATAAAGCCACCACCTGTACGCATGATCCGAGGCTACACGGCAGCAGGTGGAAATTATTACTATTGCATGTGACTCCTTCTCAGAAGATGTGGCAAACTCCTCCCCTGGGGCCTGAGAAATGTCAAACTGGTAAGAATAAGTTTCCTCTATGACCAGTCTTCTCTCTCCCCTCTCTCTCCTCCTCTCTTTTTCCTTTTTCTCCTCTCTCTTTCTCTCTCTCTCTCTCTCTCTCTCTCTCTTCTCTCTCTCTCCCTCCTCTCTCTTTCTCTCTCCTCTCTTCTTTTCTCTCTTTCCTTCTCTCTCTCTCTTACTGTTTTTCTCTCGATTCTTCTCTCTTTCTCTCTCCCTCCCTATATATTCAACAAACAATAAAAACAGAATGAAATGGTGAAGCACACTGTAACTAGCAGCTTTAGCCACCCCTGCAAACACTCAGCTGCTGCTCCTCCTGGGTCACAGCTGCCCTCCCTGCCCCCGCCCTGCCTTCTCTGCCCCAATCAGTGGGTCTAGCCAGGGCTGGAATCATCCAAGAACTCTGAAAGAACACCGGTGCAATGATGCTTCTGAGATCAGAAGAGGAGCCCTTTGTAGTAAGTTCTTAAAACAGTCACTCAAAAGCTTTTCTAATTCTAATGATCCTTCTTGTCGTTCATAAAGAATCAACTAAGTGCAACCAGCTGTTGATTTTAAGCTCTTGAAATGTCATTCCTCTTGGGTAAAGGGACAACACTGCCATATTTGCAATGGTCTTTCCATGTGGTCATAAGAAAGATTTTGCAGAATTTCTTCATAACAACCTTAAGCTGGAAGATAGTTTGGTAAGGTCAAAACAGTTTCATTGATGTAACACGTATTTACTGAGTTCCCTGTGACTTGCACTGTGCTTGTCTCTGACTTCAAGAAACTTGGGGGCCACCATGACAAAGCCAACAGGCAGTCACCATAGTGTCAGTGTTGAGGAAGAACACATAAACAATTTCAGAGTAAGAGGAATAAGAATATCTTTAAGCCTTATATTGTAGTTTTGATCAGAGTTTTATAAACTCAATATGGTGACATGAAGGGGAAATAGTTACATGAAATTGACTTCGATGGATGCTATCTGTCTTTGTAAGATATTCTTCCTTTGTTGACTGTTTTAGGACTTTTCTTCACTCTACCCCCGCTTCCAATCCACCTTACAGGCAGAATCTCCTCAATCTCTCTGTGATTCCCTGTTTTCCTGCCGCCTCTCTATTTTCCAAATAAAAGGTGTTGGAATGCATGAAAACAGTCCCTTGAGTGTTGAAGACAGACAAGAAAAGGTCATATATTAGTCAGGGTTTTCCAGAACTTCAAAACCAAAAGTATTGGGATAATGTTCTACAATTTATGTAGGGACACAAAGCCATTCGCTAGAAGGGATTTGCCACCCTGATTACAGAGGCTGGCAAGTCTGAAATCCACAGGCTGGAGACTCAGGAGAGTTGGTGTTCCAGTTTGAGTCAAAAAGTCGTCTGCTATAGAAGCAGGAAGAACAAATGCTGCAGAGCATATCTGAAGACAGTCAACTGGAGAATTCTCTTGTGCTCAAGGAAGGGTCAGTCTTCTGTTCTATTCAGATCCTCATCCGATTAAAGGTGGCTCACCCACATTAAGGAGAACAATCTGCTTTACTCAAATTTCACCAATTTGAAAGTTAACCTTGGCCGGGCTGGGTGGCTCAGCCTGTCATCCCAGGACTTTGGGAGGGCAAGGCGAGTGGATTGTCTGAGCTTGCGGGCTCGAGCCCAGCCCGGGCAACTTGGCGAGACCTCGCCTCCACAATAAATGAAAAATTAGCCAAGCGTGGTAGTATGCGCCTGTAGTTCCGGCTCCTTGGAAGGCTGAGACGGAAGGATCGCCAGAGCCCAGCAGGACGGCACTGGGGTGGCTGTGAGCGTGCCACTGCACACAAGCTTGGGCGACGGAGTGAGACTCCAACTAAAAAATAAATCAATAAATAAAATAAAAACTAAAAGTTACTCTCACCCCAAAACACCCTCAGAGAAACACCAACAGTAGTGTTTGACCAAGTTGCCACGTATCTTGTGGCCCAGTCAAACTAGCATGAAAAATTAACCATTACAGGTAAAACACTCCTGTACTAGCATAATTGGTGGATTCCTTGCAACATTTTTTTCTCTAAGAATATTTATAGACCGGGCGCGGTTGCTCAGTCTGCAATCCCAGCACTTTAGGAGGCCGAGGCGAGAGGATTACCTGAGCCCAGGAGTTCAAAAACAGCCTGAGCAGTTTGGAGAGCCCTTGTCTCTACAATAAATCACAAAAATTAGCCAGGCATGGTGGTGTGCCTCTTTAGTTCCAGCTACTTGGAAGACTGAAGCAGAAGGATCGCCTGAGCCCAGCAGGTTGAGACTGTGGTGCCATGAGCATGCCACTGCACTCCAGTCTGGGTGGCGACGGAGTGAGACTCCAACTCAAAAAAAAAAAAAAACCAAGAGTATTTATAGATGTTCCTTTCTGTTTTATCTCTATTTTATAAAGAAAATACTAACTACATGACCAGTGAGCAACTTAAATTTCCCAGTGTCAGTCTTTGTATGTATTGTCATATCATTCAAATGTACTGTTATTATTATTGTTATTATTTGAGTCAGAGATCTCACTCTGTCACCCAAGCTGGAGTGCAGTGGCACAATCACAGCTCAACCACAGCCTCAACATCTTGGACTTGGGCATCCTTCTACCTCAGCCTCCCAAGTAGCTGGGACTACAAGTCCGTGCCACCACACTGGCTAATTTTTTGAGTTTTTCATAAAAACGAGATCTTGCTATGTTGCCCAGGCTGGTCTTAAACGCTGGGGCTCAAGCAGTCCTCCCACATCAGCATCTCAAAGTGCTGGGATTACAGGCATGAACCACTGCACCTGGCCGTTCAAATGTGCTTTTTAAATGTCAAAGCTATTAGCTCCAAAACTGTTTACAAGTACGTTGGTGCTGCACTTGAAAAAAAAAAAGCGAAATCCCTTAAATATCTAAAAACAACAGACTCCCCAACCCCACCCAATATCCTTATCTGAAATCAATAAAATGCCAGTGGTTCAAAAAGCTAATGGCCTATTCATTGCTTGGTGCTTGGTAATGAAGGAGCAGGAAGGAAACAAAATACAAATCAGGGATACACCACGCTTTCTAAAAAGTGAGCTGGCTTTGGGGAAAAGCCACACAACACTACCAGAGAGCTTCGTCTCATACATTTAGCCCGCAAGTGCATCTGACCCTTTTCATATGGTGGAGTAAATCGTCTTTTTTCTTTTTTTTGAGTCAGAATCTCACTCTATCGCCTAGACTAGAGTGCAGTGGCACGGTCACGGCTACCACAGCCTCAACCTGCTAGGCTCAGGCCCTCCTTCCGCCTCAGCCTTCCAAATAGCTGGAACCACAGGCACACACCACCACAACTGACAAATTCATCTTTTTATTTATTGTAGCAATGAGGTCTCACCAAGTTTCCCAGGCATCTCGATCCCCTGGGCTCAGGCAATACTCTTGCCTCTGCCTCCCAAAGTGCTGGGATTGCAGGAGTGAGCCACCACATGGTTTTGATTGGCTTCGCAGCTATGGATAACTCTGTGACAATGACTTCAGATTAAATTACACATCGTGCTAGGCTCGGTGGCTCAGCCTGTAATCCTGCACTTTGGGAGACCGAGGTGAGTGAATTGCCTGAGCCCGCGGGTTCGAGACCTGCCTGGGTGACTTGGAGAGACCTCATCTCTACAATAAATCAAAAATTAACCAGGCATGGTAGCACGCGCCTGTAGTTCCAGCTACTTGGAAGGTTGAGGCGGAAGGATCACCGGAACCCAGCAGGTCAAGGCTGCAGTGGCTGGGAGCGGCCACTGTACTCCAGTCTGGGTGACAGAGTGAGACTCCAACTCAAAAAAAGAAAAAGAAATTACACGTCATGATGATTAACTGGAGTTAATAGACTTTTATCAGTGTCATCCATACTGTAGTATTCACTAAATATTTGTTCGATAAGTTACACTTTGCTTTCCAACATAGTCTAAAAATGAATAATTACAATACAGTTCCTTGTTAATCCATTTAACAAACATAAATATGCATACACATGGCTGAGTATGTATTATGTACTAAGCTCCATTAAGAACGCAAATACGACTATGAAATTATTCCTAGCTAAAGAAGCATAGAGCCCAGTAAATCACAGAGAGACAAGCAGCATCAAATTAAAACAATAATGGGAGAGATGCCTCACTGGGGTAGACGACGGTAGACGAGATGTCTTTCCCTAAACTGATTTATTCCCATCATCATCCTACAGATTGTACCTGAAGTATTTCCCAAGAGATGTCTAGTGGTTGTGTTTCAAAGTCATTACCATGACTGATCGAGAAAACTGGAAAAGATCCCGAGCCCTGATACTGAAGTATCGCCGATTATTTCTATGGTGCCATCCAAAGTTGAACACCAGTAAATTCTTCTTTCCTCTCAGCAACTTTGAACTGCGAGTGATTTAATATCAGAGTTGGCCATCACACATACTGTGGCTGGTACACAGCAACCTACTTAAGAGCGACACAGCGTCTTTCCCTGATTAATAACTTCATAGCCTGCAGTCAACAAGAAACCCCCTCCCTAGCCTCAAGGGGTGCCAACTTTCACATGATTCAGATCTTTTAATCAAGGTAATATAAGGCCCGGAAGAAAACTGGACTCTTGTAGTACAAAAGGCGACATCCCAAACAATTAGAGACCATTCTCAGTAGCAGGTTGATGCTTGTAATAAGTGGCATTGCATAAACACCTATTCATATAATTCCAGGACTGTGGATTCCTTTTTTCAGGTCTCAGACCTAGAAACATAAGATCTTGAGCTGAGAATGTTCTTTAAAACAGCCTCATTATGCAGATGAGGAATCAGAGGTCAAAGTAGCTTTCTCGAAATGGCACAGTTAGGAAGTGGGGATGACAGAACTATATTCTAGAGTTCCTTATTCTTTCAAGTCTGCCACCCTCTTAAGTGGAACATTAGGTGAGGATCCCAACATCCTAAAGGCAAGCATTAATAAACACCTTTGAATGGTCTAAAACCAATTTATGACTGAATTGCTCTTATATGAACAGATATATTGTACATGAAAAACCACAGTCTCCTAAAAGAAACTGGAAAAATTAGAACTGATCTGTGAAGGTCATGCAATGAAGGGTCAGATGGTAGGAAATAGGTAGGAATCCAGGGAGAAACGGAATCCCCTAAAAACGTGAACTCCTCAAAGACAGGAATCATGTGTGACTTATTTTTATTCAAGTATTAAGCAATGCTTGACAGTAGATACGCAATAAAGCTTTGTGTGTTCAATGAGTGACTCTCTGTAGATCTTCAAAACAACACTGAATAAGAGGAATAATCAATACAAATGTGTGTTTAGATACTAAACCCAGCACTCCACTGAAGGTTGCAATATTTATGAAAATGAAGGGGCGTTGCTAACATTCACTCTTTAAATGATAACACCGGACCACACATCATTGATTCGAATGAGGGCATTGATGGCCTCATTAAGAAAGAAACAGAAAAATCTCAAACCAGGCAAAGTAATTTCTGTCTCTGTTTCAGATCTGCTTCAGAAGTCACATTTGCCAACCACTGACATAACTGTTTCTTTAGTCAAGAAGTTTCGTGAGTGTGTGACTTTGCAGCTTTTGGCTCAAAATTCATCTCTTCTTAAATGAGAGAGAGAGAAAGAGAGAGAGGGAGAGAGAGAGACATTAACTGAAGTCAAATAAAACATTTAGGCTGAAATTTACACTTCCAGAAATTAAGTGCCACTGCTCAGAGAACCTTGGGCGTTTGACCAAAATTAACACAAAACAAGTACAAGTCAGTGAGCTCATGGAGGAAAGATGTCCAATATGCAGTACACACAACTGTCCAAAGTTTCAAGGGAATTCTTGGATTAAATAAGGAAGAAATATGCTATTGTCATTCATTGCATTAAGATTATGGACACCATCCACAAGGGTACCTGCATAATGACCATTTGTATACCTAACCCTGAATTGTACCCCACATCTTCAAAATAAAAAAATTTTAAAAGATTATGAACCATCTCGGACAGGACCTCTCAAATACCTATTAGATATTTGGCAGCATGAGCTGATGTAAATGAAAAAGAAGTGACATAATGATTACAAATTAAGATTTGAAAGACATTTAATGTCATGGAAAAAACCTTCATAATCTAAACTGTGTTAAAACAACGTGCGTATATTGTGTTCCTGTTATCGAATATCGTATAGCTAACTTCTCCAGAACTTAGTAGCTCAACACAACAACACCTCTGTTTTGCTCATGTATCCATTATTTGGTCAGGACTCAAGGGAAACAGCCAGCTCTTCCCATTCAATGCCATCGCAGGCAGCTCAAAAGTTGAGCCTGGAGTCGTCTGGAGTCTCGCTCAATCCAAAGCCTGGAGATTGATGCTGGCTGTAGGCTGGGAGTCTCGGTTCCTCACCCCGCGGGTCTCTCCATGAAGTCTTTCTCTAAAGGTTAGTCAGTCTTCCTACCATACCGTGGCAAGCATCCCCAGAAAGAAAAAGCCAGGACAGAGCTGACTTCTCTAATCTAACCTCATAAATCACACAGCGTCTCTTCCACCAGAGTCCCAGGCCCACCCAGGGGAGGAAATCATTCAAGGGGAGGAAACAAAGACTTCTCAGTGGAGGAATGACAATGTCACCTTGTAACGAGCATGTAGGATGGAATATAGGAGGGGACCCAAAAAATGGAATTTGTTTATAAAAATTGTGTATTTTGTCTTACAAATTTCACTTCAGAGTACTCTTTGTTTGATGCAATACACTTTTCAGGACACTTTTTCCACTGCTTAGTACAGTTTTTGAACTCATCCATTTTTATACCTTTTAGTGCTTCTGCCATTTCTTGTTTCACCTCTTTTACATGGGCAAAAATATTTCCCTCTGAGGAGTTTTATCACCTGGAGAAACAAAACAAAAGATGTCTAGGGCAAGATTGGGCAAATTCGGAGAGTGGGGTATGGGGGTCATGCCATTTTTCGGTTAAAAACTACTGAACATTCAACATGGTGTGGGCAGGTTATTTGTGTAATACACCTGTTCCGAAGTGGGCAAAGATGTAGACTCTCCAAAAAAAATCACTGAAGCCGAACGCAGCCTCTCACGACAACACTAGCTGGTAACCGGATGTCGATGGATTCGACATGAGGGAAGCCTGAACTACAAGGCCCACCCTCCAAAAGATAATTCTGCAGGTGTCTGGCCCCCCTTCCCCAGTATATCGATACAGCAATTTTTGGAGCTCACATAGAAAAAAATACTAACATAAAAACCCAAAATGTCAACAGTGATTATCCTTGAGTACCAGGCTGTCTTTTTTCTTTCTTACCGTTGTCCAAAATTTCAACAATCAGCATGTTTTACTCTCATAATCATAGTGACCGTAGTGACCATCAGCATCCAGATCCTTCTGACGATGGCCAACGGCTGCAGAACTCGTTGCTGTGCGAGGCCTCCCGGATCTTCCCTTGGGCACATCGCACACAGGACCATGGGTCCCAAACTTAAAATGAATGCATGCAGCCGTTAGGCATGTTGGAAGTTACATTGCATACTCACGCCTCCATTGTCATCATACTTCCATGACAGTCTCGGATTTAAAAGACCGCTTCAAAATGGTCTTGTGCTCCTCCAATGACAATCGTGCTTCTGCCATGTTCTTTGACTGTCCTGCCTGTCACACGGTGATGCTAGCATTCATTTGATGAACGTCATCTTATGAGCGAACATCATACTACACAT
This sequence comes from Carlito syrichta, assembly GCF_000164805.1. NCBI lineage: Eukaryota > Metazoa > Chordata > Mammalia > Primates > Tarsiidae > Carlito > Carlito syrichta. Next base: position 163,498 of record NW_007245635.1, read on the forward strand.
GGCTACAGTAATCCAATTCAACTTCAAAAAGTCTTACATGGATAAGAGCTCTTAAAATGGGTATTTCTTGGCTCCCCGGTATCTCATTCACTGTGTCTACTCCAAGTTAGCATGCTCAAAAAAGGCTCTCATAGAAAGAATAGCTGGTGCCTCAAAACCCCCAGAAAAAGTGTCTTATGACCCAATATGTTCTAGAATCTTTAATATTAGGTACCATCCCTGCAAGGCACAAAATGTATTTGTGCGCTTTAAAGGCTCTGAAACATTCCGCTATGAAGACGCTATTCACCAAACTTATTTGACATTTGAGTCCCATTCTGGTAGCAACTATCAGCTGAAAATACTGCTCTAAGCCAAGGTTTCTTAACCTCAGCACTATCGACATCTGGGGCTGGATAATTTTCTGTGGGAGAGAACTTCCCAGTGTGCCTCTGGCCTCTACTCACTAGATGCCAGGAGCAATCCCATTTGTCGTAATCAAAAATGTCTCCAGACATTGCCAAATATTCCCTCGGGGACACATTTGCCCCAGTTAAGAACCACTGCTCTAAACTAATAAATAGAAAGCAAAACCTTGTAGTTATTAGTTTTTCATTTATGTTTAAAACAACAACAACAACAAAGCCTTTCTCAGATAATTCAAGAGATGGATTAAAGTCTGTTATACACATAGTGGCTAAGTAGATGGTTTCAGGGGTTATCTTCAAAACCAAGTACATTCGCTAACTGCACAAATTCCTTCTATCAAGAAGCTAACACAAGTAAAGCCGACGATATTTGCTTCTATGGTTTTATTTTTACAGAACCTTTAGTCAAATCATGCAAATCTAGCTGAACTGGCAGAGTTTAACCCAAATTAGCAGAAAGTGTGATTAATAGAATTTTTAAAGAAATGGAGACTTTTAACTTCAAAAAAAATCCTGGGATTACTGCAAGCTTAATAGGGGTTTCTAACTAGAGTTAAAGAGCTCTACTTTAATAGGTACATATATTTTCAGCAAATATGTTGTTTACACATAAATACAGGTCTGAAAATTAAATTCACAAACTCATCCTAGAAAAAGTGCTACAGTTCTCATGGCTGAATTTCACTACAATCACCCTGGGAGTTCTACCCTTGGGAAGCTATGCACCGATGCCAGCGCCTAGTCCACCCATCAAAGCAATTTTAGAACTCTTTTTCTGGAATGGCCATCAGAGCTGTCATCTGAATGTCATCAAAATGACTTCTTTTCCAAATTTCCTGTATCTCTAAGTAAAGTCATTGGGGGCCAGATCAGATGAGTAGGGAGGGTGTTCCAATACAGTTATTTGTGTATTGGCTAAAACTCTCTCACAGACAGTGCTATGTGAGCTGGTGCATTGTGGTGATGCAAGAGCTCCTTCAGGACCAAGATTTTTGGTTAAGATTTTCCTGTTTCTCTGTGTTTACATGGTCTGCTATGCTTCTCATAGTTAGCCAATGATTTTGCCACACAATTTGAGATATTTTTGCAAAATTTTCATCAGTTCTGCTCATTACTGGCCGTCCTGATTCTCTTCATCAGTGATACTCTCTCTCTCTCTTCAGAAAAATGCTTAATCCATTTGTACACCGTTGTTTTGTTTATGGCTTCGTCCTCATGAACTTGGACTAGCATGTCCCTGATTTCACTTTCACCCTTGCCAAGTTTAACAAGAAATTTAATGTGTGCTCGTTGCTCCAGTTCAAACTCCAACATTCTCATGATGACAGCTATGATGACCATTCCAGAAAAAAGAGTTCCAAAATTACTTTGAGAGGTGGACTAGGTGCTGGCACTGGTGCATAACTTCCCAAGGGGAGTACTTCAAAGATGACTGTAATGATATTCAGCAATGAGGTATGTAGTACTTTTTCTAGGATATTTGTGAACTTAATTGTCAGACCTAGTAAGGCCTTTTCTTAAAATTAGTTGATCTAGATAATACTCCTACTTACAGAGAGATGTAAGCATTAAAGCTAATTCAAATTTATGTCCAAATTGGTGACAGCCACAAATACATAATTGCCAAATTTTCATAACTGCCTGATATGGTCTCTCTTTTTGTATTATTTGTAAAAATGTAAGGGTACAAATGTGGTTCTATTATTTGCATATATTGTGTAGTGGTGAAATCTGGGCTTTTAGTGTCACCATCTCTCAAATAATATATTATTGTACCTGATATGTTCTCTATTTTTAATGGACTCCTAATTTATTGTGAAAATCAAAGTTCTCTAAAGTTGAACAAAACAACAACAAAAGACCAATAAAGAGAAAAAACAAGATATCACAGGCCTGGAAAAAACCTGAAAAAGGAATAACATACTAGAAATTTTTTTTTTTTTTGAGTTGGAGTCTCACTCTGTCGCCCAGACTGGAGTGCAGTGGCACACTCCCGGTTACCGCAGCTTAGACCTGCTGGACTCTGGCGATCCTTCCGCCTCAAGCCTTCCAAGTAGCTGGAACTACAAACGCGTGCTACCACGCCTGGCTAATTTTTTGACTTATTGTAGAGATGAGGTCTCGCCAAGTTGCCCAGGCGGGTCTCAAACCCGTGGGCTCAGGTAATCCACTCACCTTGGCCTTCCAAAGCATGGGATTACATGCTGAGCCACCGAGCCCGGCACATTCTAGAATTTTAAGACCAGCGCATGTAGTTAGTTTTCTGCAGTAACCAGCCTCTAAGTGGCCCCCAGGGATTTCTGATACATGGTTTTCACATCCTTGTATATTCCCCTCTCATGGAGTGAGGGCCAGACTTCTGGCTTGCTTGTAACAAACTGGATGTGGCACAAGTAATGGCTTGTTTCTCCTGAGTAGGTTACAAAAAGATTTTGCTCTTCCTATTTCACTCTCTTCTTGTCTCTGATGCTACAGCTGCCATATTGTGAGTTGTTGGATGGAGAGACCAGGTGGTAAGGAAGGGAGGTCCCCATCATCAACCCACAGGGGCCTGAGATCCTCAGTCCCACATCCCAGGAAGAACAGTATCCTCCGAAGAACCATAGTGTAAAGTTGGATCCTTCCCCAATTAAGCCTTCAGGTAATACCAGAGCCCTGAATGGCTGCTTTACTGTAAGCACATAAAAGAATTTGAAACTGAGGCACCCAACTATGTCTCTCTGGGACTCGTCACCCACAGAAGCTGTAAGATAATAATTTTTACTTGTTTTAAGTCACTAAGTTTGGAGGTAATTTGTTATATAGCACTAGACAATGTTTGAGACTGAACTGTGTTGACTCCTTCAGAATTCATACTTTGAAGTTCTCACTCCTATTACACTTCAGAATGTGATTGTGTTTGGAGATAATACCTTTAAAAGGGCAGTTAAGCTAAAATGGGGCTCTTTGGGTGGATTCTAATCCAATCTGACTGGCATTCCTATAAGAAGAGGAAGAGATACCAGGAATGCACACACTCAAAGAAGAAAACATGTAAAGACATAGCAAGAAGGCAGCTGTTTGCAAGCCACAGAAACAGTCCTCACCAGAAAGCAACGCTACTTGATCATGGACCTCCAGCCTCTGAAACTACATGAAAATAAATTTCTATTGTTGAAGACATTCACTCTGTGATACCTTTTTATAACAGCCCTAGCAAACTAATGCAGATAATGAACATGACTTCTCCTTTTATAGGTGGCATGGTAAGCATATTACCTCGCCAACTAGCTGGTTCGTAGTCAAGTGGCATGCATTTGACCACGTCTGTGTGATATTGTCGGCTAACTCTTTGGAAGTCAATCTCCTTATCTGTAAAATAAAAGCTTAGACTAGACCAGTGTTGTCAAATGACAAGAGCCAAGTCTGGCTTGCTGCCTGTCTATGTAAATAAAGTTTTATTGAAACACAGCCATGTTAATTTGTTCACATAAGTCTATGACTGGCTTTACACCACAACAATGGAGTTGAGTAGGTATTGAGTAGTTGCAACAGAGACCATATGGCTGGCAAAGCCAATCATATTTACTCTCTGGATTTTTACAGAAAAAGTTTGCTTGCAAACCTCTGGACTCAACAATCTTCAAGGAATCATCAAATTTTAAATCTCGCAATCCTAGGACTCTAAAGCCTAGGATCCCGACACCTAGCATGACTACATTAGACCAGGATTCTTGAAGGATCATCCCTGGATCAGAATCATCACCATTACCTGAGAACTTGCTGAAAATACAAATGATCAGGCCTCACCCCAGATCTACTAAATCAGAAAGTCTGGCGGTGGGGCCCAGCAATCTATGTTTTTTTTTGTTTTGGGGGGGATTATTTTGTTCTTCTTTTACAGTTGGAGTCTCACTCTTGTCATCCAGGCTGCAGTGCAGTGGCACGCTCATAGCCACCACAGCCTCAAGCTGCTGGGCCTAGGCGATCCTTCCGCCTCAGCCTTCCAAGTAGCTGGAACTACAGGTGCACATCACCACACCTGCATAGTTTTTTTGGGGGGGTGGGGTCGGGTTTTTTTGTGATTTATTGTAGAGACGAGATCTCACCAAGTTGCCCAGGCTGGTCTTGAACCCCACCGAGCCCAGGCAATCTTCTCACCTCAGCCTCCCAAAGTTCTGGGATTTTACAGACTGAGCCACTGCACCCAGTCAGCAATCTATATTTTAACAAGCCCTCCATGCACTGATAGGAATCATGATATAGCATTAATCTCCCAATTCACATTATTACACAAAAAACTCACTAAGATTTATTTTACTTTTTGACAAAAAAAGAGAGACAGACAAAAAGAGTGCTTTAAAAAAGACATTTTAAAAAGTGTAATCCAGTGCTTCTTAGAAAATTATACTAAATGATAATAGTAATAGTAGTAATAATATGATAGTTTAATCGCTATCATTTATCTCTCTTTGAAGAAAAAAAAACACACCTGTCAAACCATGTGTTTATTTTAGCAGCCAGTTAGAACTGTCCTCTAAGTTGAATGGCCTGACAAGATTAATCTCCTCCAAGAAAAAAACATTTTCCCTTGTATACATGACATGCCAAACAAAAGGCATATTCAGAATGGTCTTTCCAAGGGATAGAAAATAAAGTCTAATTTTGATTTATATATTGGAACTTATCCCCAAAATAATAAGGCATTAAGCACATTTTCTAAATGTAAAAACTTGACAACAACAAAAAAAAAAGAAACAGGAAATCATGACACCCACACACTCAGAAGAGGAATCCCAGGACCAAAAAACCATTTCCTGCCTTGCAAGGTAACAGAAACGTCTCTTCTTTATCTAAAATCCGGTTCCTGTGCCACGCAGAATCAAGAGCTAAGCTAAAGTGTGGGCTCAGGGTTGGCAGAAGTATTCTCTCTCTCTTCTTTTCCTTGACAAACACAGAATTATAGCTGAGTGTGCCTCTTTTCTCTATGCAAGAAAAAGAAGGATGACTAGTCTTCCATTTCTGGGAGGTAAAACACTTACTTGCCTTCTCACCGACAGGGCTCACGCTTCCCAGATGACCCAGCTTGGGCCAAGTGTCACCTGGAATCTACCACAAATGCTGGCTCATGAGGGGTGAGTTCACACACTGCATTCAGACCTAATCCTGGTTCCCTTTCTCCACCTTCTAGGGGACCTGAGTTAGAAATCAGTAACAAACAACCAATAGCGTCGTATCATTTTACTTTTAGGTCTGAGTTCTACATTTCACAGACAAATCAAGATCTTTGCAATTATCTGCTTACTTGGGAATGTGAAGGGAGCCATACTGTGTCCGTCGAGAAAATATACTTCTATTTTCGTTGTGATTTGCCATTTGTTTTCCAGGGTCAGCGTGCTAATACTCTATATGGAATTGGGGATGTTAACTAGTGTACTGACCGGGGCCTGAATAATCCAATTGGATCAACTTCTGGGTCTTGGATATGGAAGCAATGGTCTTCCCCTCCCATCCCCCCCCCCACCCCCACCAATTTTGCTCTTCTAAGAGGATGGTTCACTCTAGGAAAATTTTAGGTGTGTTCACTGATTATCGCGACCATTTCTTCTGGTAGAAATAGATACCAAAGATGCATTCCCTTCTAAATGAGAAACCAACAGGAGGCTTGTTGAGTGGTGGAGGCGCTACAAATTGACAACATGCAGGGGCTCCCAGATGGATGTTGACGTGTGTATTTGCACTCCAATTCAACCAACATTTTTTTTATTTTTTTAACTCTTTTTTTAAACATTTTTTATTTCCTGGTGTATCGTCAACAACGTTAAGTCTTGCCACCCCTCTCCTCTAAAAAAAAAAAGATTAAGAAGTCTCCCCTGAATACAAAACAGTATAAATACTTTGGAAAACACTTTGGTGAAGTAAAGCATATCCTTACCATTTAATCCATTTATTTTACTGTTAGGTATCCACTCAAATAATAATAGCTACTCAAATGAAAGCATACGTCTGTACAAGAACTTGAATGTGAATGTTCATAGCGACTTTATTTATGATAGCCAGAAATAGAAAACAACTCAAATGTCCCTCAGCAAGTGAATGGATTTGTGGCTCAAGCCCGTAATCCCAGCACTTTGAGAGACTGAGGTGAGAGGATTGCCTGAGCCCATGGGTTTGAGACCAGCCTGGGCAACTTAGTGAGACCTCATCTCTGCAATAAATCAAAAAGGTAGCCAGGTGTGGTAGCGCGCGCCTGTAGTTCCGGCTACTTGGAAGGCCAAGGTGGCAGAATCTCCGGAGCCCAGCAGGTCGACGCTGGGGTAGCCCTGAGCGTGCCACTGCACTCCAGCCTGGGCGATGGAGTAAGACTCCACCTCGAAAAAAAACAGAGTGGTATATCCATACAGCCCCACTCATCCATCGAAAGGAACAAGCCATTAGTGGGCACAACGCTGATGTATCCCAAAAGCATTCTGATGACTGCAAACAGCCAGACAAAAGAGTAAATACTGTGTAGCTCCATTATATGACACTCCAGAAACTGGTCTGTGTTGGCAGAAAACAGTCCACTGGTTGCCTGGAGATGGGATGAGAGGAGAGTTGAGGGCAGAAAGGGGAGAGATTACAAAGGATCATCGGAAAAATTTTGGGGGGTGATGGTTTCATGGGTGCACAAATCTATCAAAACCTACAGTTTATTACATGTCAGTTACATCCTGATGACACTTTTTAAAGGCACGACTTCTGCCTTGTTTGTATCGAAGAGTCAAAATCTGCCAACTGGAAATGTGTGTTACATCCCCTGAGAGCTTTGGGAAGTCAAATGAGATATCCCTTTTAGCACTCTCAATTGTTTTACGCTGTGAAATCTGGTACCTCTCACTCCGTGTCCTCCCCCAAACCCAGGGGAACACCAGGAGAACAAATTATCTGTGTTCTTAGTTTCTCGGCTTCAGACTCCTATGACATCTTCTCTCCAGAGGAAGAAAAGACACGATGAGGCAAATCTTCTCCTTTCTGTGAGTCAACAAAAAAGACAAACCCAACATAGAGGTCAAGAGGCAGAAGTGCCCACAACCCCTTAGTGCACCATAGAAGCCAGGCTTCAGCCTGAATTTACACTGAGCTGAGTAATGAGGCCTTCTGAAATCGACTGAGCATAGACTGCAGACTCTTCAGAGGAGACGACAGAGATAGAGGAAGGAAAGACACCCCCAAGCCTCATCCTGGGGAGATTCGTGTCCTTCTGACCTCACGGGAAAGCCCCCGGCTTTGCAAAGCTGCCTCTTACCCCCAGAGAGGCTCACCAGAAAGACACCACTCCGTGCTAAGCTGCAGGTTGGCAGCCGATGACTCAGTTTATACACTTAACTGCAGAGTTTGCCAGAAATGACGAGCACCCTGCCTTTCCACATGCGTCTGCGTGACTCTCCCAGCTGGAAGCCAGCTAGTCCCTCCCGCCTATGGTGGTGACAGCAATAACCTCCTTCCAACTCTTGATTTTTCATGGTTCCCATCCCAGGGTAGACCACATTGCCGTTTCTGAGTCTCAGCTATCTCCAGGTGATGAGGCTTTGCGACGCAGTCTTATCCCAGGTGAAGTAGGCAGGCTTGCCATCCAGAATGTTCTGCCTTCTCAGAGCAGATGGTTCCAAAACAAGTCCAAGTGTCAATGTTGTAGATTTGTGCCCACGGGGCAAAGGTTTATAACATCTCTCATGCAAACTGAGGTCTCTAAATTCATAGAGCTGCTTTCTAATGGGGAGTCAGGAAGTGTGGGATTCTCAGTCCTACATCTAAGCACAACCACTGGAGACGTCATAGACTTGAAACGTTCTCTCCTGTTCATCTTGCACTTGTTTGAGCGTCTCACTGAGGAAGTTAGCTGTCTAGAAATCTGTTTTGTTTTATTTGTTTTTGAGACAGGCGACTTGCTATGCTGCCCAGTCTGGCCTCGACCTCCTGGACTCAAGTGATCCTCCCACCACAGCCTCCCAAAGTGCAGGGATTACATCTGTGAGCCACCACATGTAATAGCAGAAGGAATGTTGCTACAGGTTCAGTCAATGTCAATGCTTGGTAAATCGTAGGGACCATAAGTTGCTTACTACACAGAATATGAGTTTCCCATATATTATATAACAAATAGTCCACAACCTCAGCGATTTTGCCTCCCAGGAGACACCTGATAATCTCTGGGGATACATCTAGTTGACCAAGGCCAGGGATATGCTGGTAATACACACACACACACACACACACACACACACACACACACACACACACACACTACAAAGACTGTGATGTCCAGAGGGTCCATGGTATGGAGATCAAGAAACCTCGATATACAATAAAAAGTTGTCATTCTTGGGACTTTCCAAATTTATAAGAAAATAAGTCACCTCTTTCTTTTTGACACTAACTTTTTATGAGCCAATAAAATACACATATTTTACACCAGAAAAATAATTTTGCCATACAAATAAAAAATGGAATACTCCTATAATGGTGAGGATACACAAATCCTGCCATGTAAAGCCAGCAAAAGAATTCCAACAGTTAACAAAGACTTATCTGAATGGACCATTAATCACAAAACAATTAAACAACTTTTTTTTTTTTTTGAGTCCAAGAATCACTCTGTCACCCAGGCTGGAGTGCAGTGGCATGCTCACGGCCACCGCAACTTTGACCTGCTGGGCTTGGGCGATCCTTTTGCCTCAGTCTTCCAAGTAGCTGGAACTATAGGCATGCACTACCACACCCAGCTTTTTTTTTTTTTTTTTTTGGTTTATTGTAGAGATGAGGGCTCAACAAGTTGCCCAGGCTGGTCTCGAACCCCTGCACTCAGACAATCCTCTTGCCTCAGCCTCACAAAGTGCTGGGATTACAGGTTTGAGCCAGTGCACCCAGCCTGGACTGGCACTTTTCATGATGCTTTTCTATTTTATTTATTTTTTATTGTAGAGATGAGGTCTTGCCATGTTGCCTAGGCCGGTCGAAACCTTGAACTCAAGCAAACCTCTTGCCTCTGCCTCCCAAAGTGCTGGGATGGCAGGTGTGAGCCACCACGCCCTGCTGATCCTTTTCTTTTCTTTTTCTTTCTATCTTTTTTTTTTTTTTTTGAGTTGGAGTCTCTGTCGCCCAGGCTGGAATACAGTGGCATGTTCACAGCCACCGCAGCATGGACCTGCCGGGCTCAGGCAATCCTTCCGCCTCAGCCTTCCAAGTAGCAGGAGCTACAGATGCATCCACCACACCCGGCTAGTTTTTGTGATTTATTATAGAGATGAGGTCTCACCAAGTTGCCCAGGCTGGTCTCGAACCCCCAGGCAATTCTCTCGTCTCAGCCTCCCAAAGTGCTGGGATTACCAGCTGAGCTACCGTGCCAGTCTAAGCAACTATTTAAAAATTAAGCCTACATACATATTAGAAATACATTTTAGTTCACTCATGCATCCAACACAATTTAAAATGGAGAAAAAAATGTTTCTTTATTGGCTTGAAACAATACTACACATTAAACTCACATACAATTGCTTAAAGAGTATCTAAAAAACTCTTACCTCAATGTTTCCTTGCAAAAGAAGTGAAACTCTATAACCTAGAGACCTACTTTAAAAATGAAACACTGACCAACACCATCTATGTGCAGCTTCTAGAACCCTTTATTTATGTGCCACTCCCATTCTAAATTCAGTTTCCAGAATGTGGTTTTAGGCAGGGCAGCTAATGTTTCTGCCTTGATGTCTCAGGTCTGCAAAATGGGACTGCTTTTCTGTCATTCGTTCCCTTCTCTCTCTTCTTCCCTGAGAGCTGCTAATGACTGTTTGCCAAGTACTTTGAAGACTCTAATTACTGTTATCCCCAGGATATCAGTTCAAGATTGAAAGGCACCTGGGAGTCCTGCAGACAGGAGATACCAGCAAAGGAGACAGTCCCATCCTTGTTGTACTATTTATCATTCTCGGAGGGCAGTATCAAGCCCTTAGGCTTGAATTACTCAGGTGAATTACTCAAATCAACTCTAGAATCTGCTGAAGGAAACCAAAGGTTCTCACAATTATATCACAGCCGTTCCCAAAGTCAGGGACACAGGACTTCAGCCGAGGGCTCTCAGTTGCCAGCAAGTAAGAGTCAAAAAGATCTTAGCATGTGCGAAGCATATAGCAAATCTTTGTTGATTGACCACTGGATGCATGAATTCAGATCATCAAATGTCTAATAAATCTGGGGGTTCCTAAATTTCAGAGTTGCCATCAAGATTCAACATACCAAGACAGTTTTCCAGTGTTTCCCATTTAGTAAGCTCTGCCCTTTAAAAAAAAAAAAAAGTTTATGGCCAGGTGCAGTAGCTCAAGCCTGTAATTCCAGCACTCTGGCGGGCAGAGGTAGAAGAATTGCTTGAGCCTAGGAATTCGAGACCAGCCTGGCCAGCATAGCAAGACTCCATCTCTACAAAAAATTTTAAAAATTAGCAGGTGTGCTGATATGAGTCTGTAGTCTCAGCTACTTGGGAGGCTGAGGCAGAAGGATCACCTGAGCCCAGGAAGTCAAGGCTGTGGTGAGCTGTGATCATGCCCCTGCACTCCAGCCTGGGCGATGGATGAGATCCTGACTCAAAAAAATAAAAGTAAGTTTATAAATGAAAGTCTGCTGGACGGCTACAAAATTCAGGCCAACCAGATAATCACCTGACGTTCAACACCAGCACTGTTGTCCAAAGTGGAATCTCACACCTGTCTTCACCTCTCATCTCTGTGTCTCGGTCCTGAATGCCTCTCTTTTTAGAAATGGTGGCAGTCTCCAGGACACAGGTCTGTAGTCAAATCTTCACTGAGCGCATGAGCACACGCTGCCGTGAGCACCACAGTAGGAAACAAGAGATAGGAAGCCATGGTAGCAGTCATCAGGAAGTATCTAACTGATCCAAGTTGTCAAGGCTGGCATCAGATTAAAGCAACTCACAGGCCAGCATGTGCGAGCGTCTGTCTAAGTGGCACTACTGGAACTCAAAATTCAGAGAAAAAGGATTTGGAATGGTTTGGGCAGACTTCCTAGGGCCAGGAAGCATAAGTAGGAGTTCTGGGAAGGCTAAAGAAGAGGTCGAGTCTTTCTCCCTTACCCTATTGCAAAGGGATTGTTCAGATTTTTCTGGGCAAAATTTTCCCGCAGAGGTAAAAGCCCTCAGTTGGGGCCTGGGTTGTATGGTTTCCTTGCTCAGCTGCATAGCTGTTGACAGCAGCCCTTGCCCTAGGCTCCCTGGGGTTTACCATTGATCAGGAAGGGACTGAACTAAATCTGTGCTTCTCAAGTCCGAGGCCTGAGAGTCTGCATTTCCAACCAGTTCCCAGGTGCTGGCCTGGAGACTTCATTCTGAGAACCACTGGATGAGAGTGTGGTAAGATACTAGCAAAGCACAACACCCCTTTGGGGTGGAAAATTCTGCAGAACGTATACCTAACCAAAGGTCGGTCAGGCGCGCAGGGCTCCTGGGGGCTGGACATCCCGGCCTGGGGGCAGTGGCCATGTCATTTTACTAGGTGTTCGGCATCAGGACCTCAGGAAGCTGCAAAGGCTCCTGGTTCCGCTAACCAGATACTTCGCACACCTCGGTCACTTGTCAAGGGCTTTGCCTTGACATCATCCGCAGAAACGCTCCTCTCCTTTTTGACGGGTCTGAGCTCAATGATGCCAAAATGCTCCTCTGAGTTGACACAGAGGAAAGGAGGAGATAAAGGTGGATCTCACAAGAGATTTCAAACACACACACACACACACACACACACACACACCACACACCCTCAAGGGACCTAGCACAGGAAGGGGTGGAGGCCAGAAAGAGGGACCAAAGACCAAAAAAACAACCCAAGGCAGACAACAGATAAACCACTCTGCGGTTAGGTCCAGGACACAGGAATTGAATCAGTTCTGGAAAGTGGTTTCTTCAGATCTGCCCGGTGCTCCCCTGGCTTATTTGTGACCAGTGTCTCGTGCTTTTCTCAAGGCTGCCTTGGCAGAAAAGGCCCCCTGCGTCCCACTTGGTCTCTTACAGCTCCCCCTCCTAAACTCTTACGGAGTGGATACATACACATCCACCCACGGCAGATATGAGCTCATCTCTGCGGTAAAGACCAGCACTATTCCCTGCCAGCAGCGCTACTTTTTATTTCTTTTTAATGAGTGAAGTTGAAAAATAAGTTCACCAGCTGAAACTGCCAGGGAAATTTGAGACGGCAAACGCAATTATTAACTCGGTTGAAATGTATTATTAATAATAATGCTTAGTTCTGTTGTAGCATTTTCTGGCTTCAAAGCCGTTTACAAACACCAACTAATTAATCCTTACCTCAGCATGGTGAGGTAATTAAATATTATTATCCCCATTTTCCAGAAGGGGAAACTGAGGCACCCAGAGGTTAGTTACACCGCCTGCCCAAGGCCACAGAAAGGATAGGGCTCTCGGAATCACAGGCGTTTTCTAACTTCCAACATCTCTCGTGGCCAGGGGAAAGCCATGTCCTCTGGGAAGCATTCCCACAAAAGAAAGAATTGAAGAGAAAGGTCCCTGGTCTCACTTTCCATGTAGCCCCTTGCTATGGGTAATCAGAACTTTCTTTTTCTTTGTTTTCCCTCCTCGTTAACTTTTTTAAAGCATGCTGACTTGGGGGAAATGCCAAAGCATTTTTAATGATGTCTGAAGGTTTCAAGTAATAATAAAGCCCTCTGCCCACACAGAGAGAACGCAAGCCTGGTGTGTGGAGGAGGGCTGTCCTGTTCCCTCTCTACTCTGGCACACTCCGCTGCAGCCAGAAACTTTTTTTATCCCCAAGAAAAGGCAACGAACGTGGAGATGTAGCAGCCCAGGCCAGAAGCACGGGACTCCATCTTCACCGCCCTCTTAAAAATCCCATCCTCGCCGGGCTCGGTGGCTCAGCCTGTAATCCCGCGGGAGCCTGGAAGGCTGAGGTGAGTGGATTGCCTGAGCCCGCAGATTCGAGACCCACCTGGGCAGCGAGACCTCATCTCTACAGTAAATCAAAAAAAATCAGCCGGGCATGGTAGCGCATGCCTGTAATTCTGGCTACTCAGAAGGCTGAGGTGGAAGGATCGCCGGAGCCCAGCAGGCAAGGCTGCGGTGGCCGGGAGCGGCCACTGCACTCAGTCTGGGCGACAGAGTGAGACTCCAACTCAAAAAAAAAAAAATCCCATCCTCACTCCCCTTGCCGCATCTTTTCTCAAAGCCACCGGCCCCACCCATAAAGTACCTGTGGGTTTTTTGTCTGTTCCTTGTATGTCGCCTAATTTTCTCCGATGCTTTCTTTTGTTTTTGTGTGTTGGTTTGTTTTGAGTTGGGAGATCTCTTTCTGTTGCCCAGGCTGGAGTGCAGTGACACAATCACGGCTCACGGCTCACCGATGCCTCGACCTCCTGGGTTCAGGTGATCTTCCCGCCTCAGCCTCCCAAGGAGCTGGGACTACAGGCATGTGCCACCATACCCGACTAATTTTTTTATTTTTTTATTTTTTGGTGGAGACAAGGTCTTGTTATGTTCCCCACACCGGTCTCGAACTTCTGGGCTCAAGTGATCCTCCCAACTCAGTCTCCCAAAGTGCCAGGACCACTGGCATGAGTCACCACACCCGATTCTTCCTTCTGCTTTAAAATCTTTTCTTCAACAGGAAAGGTGAGTGCGGGCGCTTCTGTCTCCCCCACGCTCAGCCTGAAGGCCCTGTGGCTGCTTGTTAAGGGCTGAGCCAGACTGGAAGCACCAACATCACATCGTGCCATCGCAAGGCCTGTTGCAAATGTCTTAGTGGCTTCCAGGGGCCTCTTCCTGCCCCTGCCCTCACAGAGGTGAGTCTCATCTTCTTTCAAGTGCCCACTGATGGCAGAAGAGGGAAGGAAGGGGTCTGGGGTAAAAGCAGCTGGGCAACTCCCCACCCCCCACCCCTGCCCAGTGAAAGCCCCCAGATCTTCTCTCGAGCTCCTGGCCTAGAGCGAACCTCCCCTCAGCCTCCCAAGGTGCTGAGATTACAGGTGGGAGCCACAACCCCCCGTTGACTTTCTCTCGATCCACCCAGATTAGCCTCTTCCTGCTGCATGACCCCATCAGCACCGCCCCGAGCCTGTGTGTTCGCCAGCGGTGCTCTGCTCTCCGTGGGTTCGTGTACAGTTGTCTCAAAGGACTTTTCAAACACCACACAGTTTAAAAGACATATACAAAAATTCTTGTCAGGCTGGTGGTGGTGGCTCATGTCTGTAATCCTAGCACTTTGGGAGGCCGAAGTGGGAGGATTGCTTGAGGCCAGGAGTACGAGACCAGCTCACTCAATATAGCAAGACCTCATCTCTACAAAAAATTTTTTAAAAGAAAAAGAAAGTAGCCACGCATGGTGATGCATTCCTGTGGTCCCAGCTACTTGGGAGACTGAGGCAGAAGGTTCACCTGAGTCCAGGAGGTCAAGGCTGCGGCGAGCCGTGATCATGCCACCGCACTACAGCCTAGGCAATAGAGTGACGCTCTGACACAAAAGTCAAAACCTTTTAAAAACCAACAAGCAGAAATTAAAGTAAGCATAGCAGTCATCGGTCATGGAAAAGTCCCTCTGTGCCAGGTTCTCTCCATCCTCACAGCACCCTCTGAGATAGAAACACGGTCATCTCTCTCTTACAGCTGGAAGAGTTGAGGCACAGAATACGTCAACAACTTGACCAAGGTCTTTCCACTGCCAGAGAGGAACAGAGCTGAGGCTCCAACCCTGGTCTGCCTCCACACCCCTGCCCTACCAAG
This sequence comes from Carlito syrichta, assembly GCF_000164805.1. Lineage (NCBI taxonomy): Eukaryota > Metazoa > Chordata > Mammalia > Primates > Tarsiidae > Carlito > Carlito syrichta. The sequence continues at coordinate 178,675 of NW_007245635.1, forward strand.
TCACTGCACCAGCTTTTTCCTAGAGCAGAAAACTCTCCTGGCTAAATAGCTACTTTGTAGGGCTAGGCTGACTGGGGCATCTGAGAGTGAGTGGGATTTGTTATCCTGGAAAGTAGATCAGAACTCTTTGCTGCGTCACTTACCATCTGGACAAGTCTTGTCATATGCCATTTCCTCTTCTATGAAATGGAGTTAGCGATGTTGGTTCCTCATCTCCCTCACTCAGTACATTTTCTGTGAGCCCCTGTCGCACACCAGTTGTTCTTGAGGGATATTTTATATTCCACCCCTTCTTGGAGTCCTTGTTGAACTCGGCTCCCCGAAATCTGGTTACATCCCCCTATAGTGGCATAAAGATGCACCACTACACACACTCAGTGCTGTTTTCTTTTCCCTGGTCTTGTCTCCAGATTATCAGCTTCTTGAAGCTAGGGACTGCACCCTATACATCTTGCTGTCTGTGCGCCTAACAGAGTGACCTACACACAGTAGGTCATCAATGCCTGGTTTGTTAAAAAAAAAGACATAAGAGAGCACCCATGAAGGCCCTCTGTAGATGGCTTATCGAGATTCAATGCAGCAAACGGAACCAGCTGGGTGTGTTCAGCAGAAAGGACTTGAGTGCCAGGAATTCAGTGCTTTCTATAATAATCCCTAGGAGGGATCCCTAGGAGGAGTCGGCCCTGGGCTGAGCTGCAGAAATGGCTCTGAAGCATTGCAGAACAGACCTGCTACCTGAGGAAGGTGAGGATCAGGGAGCCACCCCTGGACCCACAGGGATTGGGCACCACTGCTGCGACGTGGGGACCAGGACGCTCAGACGAGGCGTTGCTGGCCCTCCTGCTACAGGTGCCTCTCAGAACCCACAAAGTCAACCAATGAACACCAAATTATGGCAGTGGAAAAACTCCATGCGTGTTGGCACAGCCAGATGCGTGGCAGAGGAAATGGCCAAAGAAGCCGAAAAGCATCCTCTGTTTCGTTTCTACCACCCAAACCTCATGCCAAGGCACCTGAGTCATGAAACCTGCTTTGCTCCCAGAACCCTGGTTGCAAGGGATTCTGGGAACATGTGCTTCAGCTTCCTAATCTCTGCAATTCAGGAAAACACACTAGAAGGGAGTGGGAGTGGCAGTATAAATGCAGGCCATTAATAAAAGACTGTTAAAAGTTGTCCTCTAGAGGTATTATACTTGTGCCTTGTAAAGCTGCAAAGCTAAGCCCCAAACAATATGACAGGAAAACAATAGCACAGACAGAGCAGCCCAGAGATCAGACTCTGTAGCCAGGGATTACTTGCTGGGCACCGGTAGGGCTGAAAGCAAGCAGTACCAGAAACAAAGATACAACGTTTGATATACAGTTTTGCCTACCCTATAATAGTGGTTTGGTTCCCTCATAAAGATGTTGCAAGAATGCAACAAATTGATGCATGTAAAGTATATGGGATCGCGCCTGGCACTTCATAAGCATTCATTAAGTGTTAGCTGTCATTATTCACATTACAAACATTAACCATACATATTAATATAGTTCTATTAATAGCAGTTATTTGTGACTGGTCTTTTATAGGATCTTTTATATGTTTTTGGCTAAAAGTGGGCTGGAACTGGTTGCCTCATGGCAGGCCTCTCTATCTGTCATTTAAGAGCCCCAGTGATGCCCAGGAAAGAATTCCAGCCGGAGTCTAAAAGAGGCAACAGGAGTCATGGGCTTCAGTACTAAAATAAATGCTGCCCTATGCTTAAGAAGTCCCCTCCCACAACTTCCTTTACTTCTTCTCCCACACTGAAGCTCAGTCTTTAGGAATACAGGAGGTTAAGAAGCACACTGTTCCCCCAGGAGACTATCAAGGTCTGTCCCGATTTAGTGGGTTAAACTAGGAATATGAACTCAGAAGTACTATTCACAATAGCAAAATCATGGACCCAACCTAAATGCCCACCAACAATCGACTGGTATAGACACACCATGGAATACCACACAGCTATTAAAAAAAAAAGAATGAAATCATGTCCTCTGCTGCCACGTGGATGGAGCTGGATCCATCCAGAAACAGAAAACCCAACACCGCATGTGCTCACTTATATGTGGGAGCTAAATGGCCACAAAGATGGAAATAACAGACACTAAGGACACCATAAAGGAGGAAGACAGGAGGGAAGGTAGGGTTCAGAGATTACCTATTGGGTACAATGTTCACTGTCTGAAGAATAGGCCCTTTGAGACCTAATCCCCACCATTATGCAATATGGCCATGTAACAAACATGCACTTGTACCCCGAATCTAAAATTAAAATCTAAAAACTGCTCCTCATAAGCCCCACCCAGCCCTGATTCCCTGTTCCAAGCCCCGCCTCCTGGCTTCAAGCCCCCGCCCTCCCCCCATCCTGAGCCCTGTCTCCTAGTCCCAAGTCCTGTTCCCAGCACCACTGCGCTTGTGCAAACTGTCCCTTCAGCCTCTGCTGCGCGTGAGCCCCTGCTACCTGCCAACTAAGTGCCCTGTGACCCGTCGTGGGCAACTCTGTCTTAGCATGACCAAGTTCAACGGAAGTGCCAGTTTCCATGTCAGTCTCTCTCGCTGGATTAGAACATCAAGGGTGGAGCTGCTGCGTGTTCATGTCGGCATCCTCACGCTTGTCATGGTGCAGCGCATAGTAGGCACTCAATGCATCTTTTTTTACTCTAAACATAAGTGAGCAATGGATTAGCCCCGCCTTTTGCTGAGAGGGGTATACGAGGCCCCTTTTCTGTTCCCATCTGTCTCCTTGCAGACATGTCTACTCTACATCAATGTTTCTAAACGGGCTCATCACGGGGGTCATTTGGCCAGATCTTAAAATATAGATTTCTAGGCCCCATGCAGAGATTTTAAAAACCTTCCTTCCCCACATGGTTCTGATACAGAGCCAGGTTTGGGAATCATTGCTAAAGTTTGGTCAGAGAAATCTGAAACGATGTAACAATGATGCTTCCGGAGAAATGGAGGTGAAACAGTGACGGTCACATAAAACAGGAGGCAAGAGCCATGGCCAGAGGCAGGCGAAGGGGGAAAGAAATTTCGCCACAGTGCTAGGATTTTAGCTTTTTAACACAAACGACCTCAAGCAAAATAAATGTAGCCAAAGACGTCATGCAAAACTCCAGAGTAGCTGTCAAGCCAACCGTTTCTTCTCTTTCAAGAAAGGGGCAGAGAAGCAGCCTAAAAATGTGAGTCTTTGGTCAATGCCAAAACATCTTCGACAACACATTTACACACCTATAAAAACAGAAAGTTTTGTCAGAAATGCCAGGACATGATTCTGGAGCCCATCTTAAAGCCATACAGCTGCAAAAACATAAAACATCTCTCCAATTTTTAGAGCAATCGCTTTAGAAAAAATTCCATAGACAGAGACCAAGTAGAATGACTTTTTGAAAGATTTATGGCAAAGATAAGATTATCATTGTCTTTTTATTTTATGGACTTTTATTATTTTATTCTATTTTTTTTTTTATTTCTTTTTTGCAAAGTTGTCTAAAGAGACATAGGAAGACTTTGAATTTATCATAGAATGAGAGAAAATAAACATTTATGATTAGGGGTCGGGATGAGGAATTGAATGGGTTGGACTTTTTATTAGCATCTGGCCTGACCGTAGGCAGAACCTTGGCCATTAGCACAGATGCAAATAAGGGAGAAAATTAAAACTAAACTATTAAAATTTTTTAAGAGGTATGCCAGGGCGCAGTGGCTCATGCCTTTCATTCCAGCACTTTGGGAGGCCGAGGTCAGAGGATTGCCTGAGCCCAAGGATTCGAGATTACCCTGGGCAACTTGGCAAGATCTCGTCTCTACAGTAAGTGAAAAAACTAGCCGGGTGTGGTGGCGCATGTCTGTAGTTTCAGCTACTTAGAAAGCTGAGGCGAAAGGATCACCTGAGCCTAGCAGATCGAAGCTGCCATGGCCTTGAGGGTGCCACTGCACTCCAGCCTGGACTAAAGAGTGAGACTCCATTAAAAAAAAAAAAAAGATGTGAGAGGAATTCCCATGGTCTTGACTTTGAACCAAGCCAGTGATGGTGGAAAAGGAATGTGTAAGGCCCCAAGAGACCATTTCAACACGTGCCACACCAACCCCTGGCCACCCTGGGTCCAAGTTTCCACAAAGCTGCATGCAGCTGTCTCTGATGTCGTTCTATCCATTTCTGACCCTGCTGGAAGTGCCTGCTTGTTGAGCTGTTCCCCCTCGGCACAGCAAGAGGTTGCTCTGCTGTGACTCCAGTTCCCGCAAGCCTGGTCCTTCTTTCACAGATCTTGTGTTGTTATTAACCTAGTGACTAACTGAGAGGTTTGGTTTTTGAAACAGTGCCACCAAAACTCCTCCCTCATCTCTGAGTGATGTCAGCCCATAAACCAGAGAGCCGGAGGAAAAAGTAGAGATTTCAGTGGGAGCATTTAATGAGGCAGACCCTTCTTGCCCCAAATCTAAAATTACCTCCCTTTTTTAAAAAGTTTTTTTGTACCAGGCAGTGAAAGGATCGCTGAGGGAATTTAGGATGTGGATTCAGATTTAAGAGTAATTTTGGTGTTTCGACTTTGAAATTCTCTGGGGGAAAAAAATCATGAAGTCTTTTTATATCCATCACTATCGAATGACTTCAAGCGACTCATAAGACTTTATGAAAAGAATCTGCTGATTTCTCAATGCGGTTGGCATAAATGGCCCAAATAGCCCTCAGAGACGGGAGACAGTAAGTTTAGCACCAGAAACTGAAGGACACAAGCCTTGGAGAGCCTTGAAAAAATCCCCAGCAAGTGGACAGGTCAAAAAGAGAGCAAAGCCCAGGACTCTTCTTGATAGGGCGTGCAGCTGGGGGCCATTACCCTAAGTGAACTGACTCAGAAACAGAAAATCCAATACCGCGTGACCTTACTTATAAATGGGAGCTAACTTGAAAGGCTGAGGCAGAAGGATTGCCTGAGCCCAGTAGGTCGATGCTGGGGTGGCCATGAGCGTGTCACTGCACTCCAGCCTGAGTGATGGAGTGAGAGTCCAACTCAAAAAAAAAGTTTAGAATTCTGATTTTTTAAAAAAAAGTTTAGAATTCTGATTTTTCTTCTTTATTAGCTTTTTAGTGATACATTCTCTTATTATTCATTTGTAGATTACTCTAAAGATTATAGTACATCCTAAGTTCATTAAACCTACCGTAAACTTAAAAAAAAATAAGTAGGAGCTAAACAATGAGTACACATGGACATGAAAATGGAAATAATAGACACTGGGGACTCCAACAGGAGAGAGGTGAAGGTTGAAAAATTGTCTACTGGGTGCCACGTTCACTGTTTGGGTAATGGGTATGCTAGAAACCCAGTGCCCAGCAATGTGCAATATATCCACGTAACAAACCCACACGTGTACCCTCTGAATCTAAAATACAACACACTTGAAAAAACAAAGTAAAACCATCTAGACATCCAAATCCCCTAGGGAACTTTGCGCCCAAAGGAAAGACACAAAGTCCTGATCTTCATTAGGGATGAAAATTTATAAATTTAAATTCATGGTCTAACTTTACAGAGAAATTGTGAAACGAAGCACCCGTGTTGACCCGCTGACAGCTATAGCATGATATTAATTAATGGTTCTCGGGACCCTGGCCAAGACCTACATTAAAACAGACAATGCTTCTGCTGACACAGCACAACTTCTTCAATGAGTACAATTAACTTTTCACTTTTTTTCATGGTTTCCTCCAGCCAATGCCACAGAGAGGTGTTTCCATCTGCAATCTTCAACAGCCTCTCAGTCGTTCCCAGGCCTTCCAAGGCAGCAGAAAAACAAGCTCCGCGATGCTAAGTGTTGCAATGTTTGACTCAAAGCAGTGAGTCCGGGAGCTCAGTCAGAAGCAGGAGGCTGTGTTTCTAAGTTCTGAGTTTGTATTGTTGTTGTTGTTTGAATGCTTTTTCCTGTGCTGCATGGTGGTGGCAATTAGCCTCCTAAGACAGTCTGTTTTATTCAAAGCCCAATTTCAAATCATCAAGGCAAATGGTGAACTTGTCAAGAAAGCTTTTTCCATTTATTTTGCATGTGGGACACCCTTGGTCAATGCTGATCACTACCCAAGATGAACCTGTCCCCAAAATCACAGCCCAAAATGGGACTGTCTAACATAAAAAAGCAAAGCCCCTGTAGTATGCCTGGGAAAGTACATCAGGATATCATTCTCATTTTTTTCTCTTAGCATTCTTTCCTTTTTCATTTGTTTTCTTCTCAATTTGTGTCTTAGGAGATAAGATTCCATGGAAAGGTCAGCCAGTTTTCAAGCAGGAATTGGGGACCCCGATTTTGGAACCATTCGAGGGATTTTAAACATGCAGCATTGCAGCCGGGAGTGGTGGCTCATACCTGTAATCCCAGCACTTTGGGAGGCTGAGGCCAGAATTCACTCGAGGCCAGGAGTTTGAGACCAGCCTAGGCAACATAGCAAGACCCTGTCTCTACAAATATAAAAAATAAAATTAATCAAATTAAAAGATACATCATCATATTTTCTGCACATCAAATATAGAATTTGCATTACCATAGAACTCGCATGACCTGGCATTTATAAAATCGTTCACTTAAATAAATGCATTTCTCTCATCAAAGTGTAGCCTTCCCTGCCCAAGATACATGTTATGCCTCCACCTTCTTACACAGACAATATATCCCTAGAAGCCCCTTTGATTTGGAAGAAATCTTGCAACCCCATCTGAAACACACTTCCGGAGATAATCCCCAATCCCCAGAAAATGTCTCCAAGCAGGATTGGTGCAAGCGATCTAGCTGGGATATCAGTAAGCATTTTTTGAAATAACAGGAATCACTATGTATGACACAAAGTGAATTCTTAAATACATGGCTGTGTTTTCTTTTTAACATCACTGGGAACATTTAACGTTCTTTTTCCGTTTCTTTCAAAGGCAATTTGTCAATTTCTGTATTTTATGAAAGTGTTTAAATTACTTCCAAACACCTACAGTATTGATATATAAATAAACAAATAAGTAACAGGAATCTACAAGACCATTCACTCGGTCATTCTCTCTTTCCTGTCCTGCTTCCTACCATGAGTTTTGAGGAATGGACATTGAAGAATCAACTGCAGCCATCATAATGCTGCTCAATGTATAAATCTGCCTTTCTCTGTAGTTTCCTTTCTGTTGGTTTGACTGCCTACAAACTAGAAGACAGCAGAAGCAGGGTCACCAACTCACTAAGGACCTTAAGCAAATCGTGTCCAAAAATGGAGCAGCGTCTATTTCACTTATTCCTAAACCAGGGTTTCCTTAATCCCACTGCAAATTACTCACACATAAGTCTTGTGAATTATGTAGCAAGGCAAGCTAGATTTACAGATTAAAAAAAAAAAAAGATTCGGTGGAAAGATGTAAAGTGATTTATTCAGCACTGCCAGCTCTATCTTCCCTCATCCACGGCTAAATAAATCCCACTAATTTTCTCAATCTGATAAATTGCTGATAAAATCAAAGGGAACAGGAATCTCGATGTTCTTGTCTCCCAAATGAGGCCTAAAATCTGTGTTTGTTTACATACGCATTTTCAAAATGAGTAATTTAGGATTGCATTTGTTTATGTCATTTGGTACAGTGTGCCTCTGGGCATGAAGAGCACAGGCATTTTAGTGGCACATGTTGCCCCTGTCACCTGCATCTGCCAAACCTTCTAAAGAGAAGCCAGAGGACGTCTCGGTGAAGAAGCAGGAAATGTTAGCACAAGGCAAGATGGCCTGCTTCCTTCCTGTGTTGCTGATTCAAGAGGCACAGTTAGTGGGCATGAGGGTGACAGGACAAGCCTGTGGGTGAACGGAATTCGCAACCTCTCTATGTCGTGGAAGTCATTAGAGAAGGGTATTATCACCCCAACATGGATAGGTGACACCCAGGGTGGCTCATTCTAAATAGAAAAAGGCAGGACTGCCAGGTGAGGTGGGACCAAAAAGAGAGAGAGAGAGAAAGAAAAAAGTGGGATCACCTCATCTTAGGATATTATTGGCTTTAATCAACGCAACACACTCAACAGACATTGGTTATTATAGCATAGTAGTTAACAATAACTACAAACTATAACTAACAGGAATCGAGTGTTTACTAAGTATCAGACACTACGGTGTTAACATGGGTTGTCTAATTTCACCTTGTCCGCAAGCTTTGCAAGTGAAGTAATAAAGGAATCAGAGTCAAAGTTCCTTCCCTTAGCAGGAGTATGATATTGGACAGTTCACCTTTCTAAGCCTGGGTTTTCTCATCTGAAAAATGAGACAATGTTGTGTGTCTTGTAGAGCTCTTGTGAGGATTAAGAGAGCAGATGTATCCAAGCAGTAAGCAGATAATAGATGTCATTTACTTTTATTTTTATTTACTTTTTCCTTACTTTTAGTTGTTTTTTATTTATGCTTAGTAAATTGACACTGATAGCACATTATCTCTCAAAAATATCAAACATGTTATTTTTACACGAAAAAGGTAAAAATTCAGGAATGTCATCTATAGAATTAAGTAAAAACCTTAACGATTAATCTTTATCCTAAGTCTGTGAAGACAGTGTTATAAATCACTTACATAACTCCTAGATAAGTGTTAGAACTTATAATGAGCTCATAATGAACTTACCATAAACTTGTGCTTCTAAAGACCCTATGTCTAAACACTAAACTACATAATCCTAAATCAAATAAGGAGTGAATATACTTATATCATTTTTTACTCAAGCAATATCTAGTAACTTATAACCAAGTGAAAGAAAGCATTCTTGATGTGCTTCAGAGTTTAACCCTTGCATATGTTAGAAAAGGCCAAGCGGCATAGTGGGAAAATGGAAAAATGAACCATGACATTCTCAGGTTAGGTGTGAGTACTTTGCATAAACATGCCATTTTCTTCTTCCACGACTGCACAGAATTTCTTCAGCCATACCAAACAGCAAGGGTGGAAGACAGAAGGGCCTCAGTTTCCCGGGCTCGCCCTGCGGCCAGGGGTCTTCGGCCCACCCGGACCCTGTCAATCAGGTGGACCTCCAAGGCTGGTTCCCAACAGTGTCGGTGATTTCCAAGAGTTTAGTTTCTTTTGCTGTAGAGGTGTCATCTTCCTCCTTCATTGACTTCGTGTGTGTCCATCGCAAGGTATTTCTGAGTGTCCCACAGCCTGCCCAAGTTGGACAAAATCATCCTTTTGAAAAGATGCATGAGCCCCTGCACTTTCCAGAAAAGTGGCAGAAGGGGTAGGGAGTGACATGTCTCTCTGGAGCACCATTGTGCTCTCTAGATCAACTGCTCAATTATCTGCGGGTAGGTGGATGCCTATCCCGACAACCTTAGGCCAGAAGGAAGGGGCAGGAGCCCCTCCTGCCTCCACCCTTCTCTCTGCCTTCACTATGTGTTTTTTTTTTTTGGATTACAATCTCATTTTCATCTTGGCCTCCCAGTTATTCTGAAGTGCCCAGATCAGTCCCCTCATGGTGCATGTTCACACAGTTACTTACCACTGAGCCTGATGACCTTGCTCGGTTCCCATTCCCAAGTTCAGTTTTCCTTTAAAAGGTATCAGGTCCTCAAAAACAGAACTACTGCTCAACCCAGCGATCCGACCTCTGGGTATCTACTCAAAGGAAAATAAGTCATTATATTAAAAAAACAACTGCACTCGGGTGTTTATTGCAGCACTATTCAGAATAGCAAAGACATGGAAGCAACCTGAATTCCCACCAACAACTGACTGGATCAAGAAATGCGGTATGTATATATACACCATGGAGTACTATGCAGCCATAAAAAAGAATGAAATCATGTCCTTTGCAGCAACACGAATGGAGCTGGAGGCCATTATCCTAGATGAGCTCATTCAGAATCAGAAAACTAAACACCACATGTCCTCACTTATAAGTGAGAGCTAAACAATAGGTACACATGGGCATAAAGATGGAAAAAATAGACACTGGAGATACCAAAAGAAGAAGGCACGGAGGGAGGGAGAGGGTTTTAAAACTACCTATTGGAACAATTCTGCACTGTTGGTGGGAGTGTAAACTACTAAAACCTCTGTGGAAAGCTCCGTGGCGATTCCTAAAAGATCTAAAAATTGACCTCCCATATGACCCAGCAATCTCCCTTCTGAAAATATACCCAAAGGAACTCAAATCACTCTATGAAAAAGATACCTGCACACACACATGTTTATTGCAGTAATATTCACAATAGCAAAAACGTAGAACCAACCATGCTGCCCATCGAAAGAGGACTGAATAAAAAAAAGGTAGTACATATATGCCATGGACTATTATGCAGCCATAAAGAAGGACAAAATTATGAACTTCACAGCAACTTGGATGGACTTATCTATCACAGAAACAAAGAGCTGAGTACCGCATGTTCTCATTCATAAGCAGACCCTGAACAATTATCATAATACTATAAAGAAGGGATTGGCAGTAGTGGGAAACTGCCAGGGGAGGGAAAGGTGACTCACTTCATTAAGAAGGGTACCTGATCTCAAACCGGGTGAAGTAGGGACCAAAGTGAGGCCCAAACCTCACCTGTACAATGACCACTTGTATACCTAACCCTGAACTGTACCCCACATCTTTTTTTTTTAATTTTTAATTTTTTTTTTATTGTAGAGACGAGGTCTTGCCAAGTTGCCTGGGTGAGTCTCGAACCCGTGGGCTCAGGAAATCCTCTCGCCTTAGCCTCCCAAAGTGCTGAGCCACCAAGTCCGGTTTTGTTTTCTTTAAATTTTGAATATGTGGGGTACAATTCAGGGTTAGGTATACAAATGTTCATTATGCGGGTACCCTTGTTGATGAGGTGTGCCCCCCCAGCAGTTTCTCACTACTGCCAATCCCTTTCTTATACAACAGTTGTTTAAGGTCCGCTTATGAGTGAGAACATGTGATGCTCAGTTCTTTGTTTCTGTGATAGATCACTCAGTATGATAGCCTCTAAGTGCATCCAAGTTGCTGCGAAGTTCATAATTTTGTCCTTCTTTATGACTGCATAATATTCCATCGTGTATATGCACCACATTTTTAAAAAATCCAGTCCTCTTTTGATGGGCAATATGGTTGGTTCCCACCTTTTTAAAACAAAATAAATAAATAAATATTTTAAAAGTATTATAAATATTATAAAATTTTTATAAATATGAAACTATAAAGTTAAAAAAAATATTGGTTATAAGGTTCACTGTTTGGGGAATGGGGCCACCAGAAGTCCAATCCTTACCTGTACCCAATATAACCACAATATACCCATGCAACCAACATTCACCTGTATCCCCTGAATCTAAATTTTTTAAATGATCGGTTTCTCTGAATTCAAAGAAAGACCACCACCTCAATAAGAAACAGCATCAAAGGGGATGCTTTTTCTACTTGTAAACACTAGAATGAAAAGGGACCTTCAGCCTCTGTTGTGCAAACATCAGCCTTGAGGCTCTGGCCCCTGATTCCCCTAAGAGGTCCCCTCTTCCAGGAAACCAACATGACTCACTGTCCCAAGCAAGGTGCGATTCTTCACGCTGGCAACTTGGTTCTCTCTAGAATTGTGTCTGTAGCTACATCTATTCCCTAGAAGCAGGGGAAATGGAGACTCCTGGCCTACCGAACAGGCATCTATCATTGGACACTCCCATTTGGTCCTTTACACAGAGGAAGCATAGGAAACAGAGTTTCTACAAAGGTTAATTCTTGGTTTTTGCTGAGCACTAAAATCAAAGGAGAGGATTAGCTACTTTGTGGATGTGTTGTGTTTAAAAAGAGAATAAATCCAGGTTGGTGGCTCAACCATGTAATCCCAACTGCTTGGGAGGCTGATGCGGGAAGATCACTTAAGCTCAGGATTTGAGATCAACCTGGGCAACAAATAAAACTAGTACATTCAGTCATTCAGTGGCTCTTATATTTGGAGGCAAAGTCTGGTGATGAAAGAAGGTATCATTAAGAGACAGGAACGCTTCTTAATTTTTCTTGGAAAAAGTGGAAAAATTAATAGGATTGAGATTGTCTTAGCATTTTGAAAGTCCTTATGATGGTTGTCCATAGAATGCTGAACTTTAAATGCACGTGCTCTAAAAAGTTAAAGAAGTAGGCTGGACATGGTGGCTCATGCCTCCAATTCCAGCACTTTGAGAAGTCAAAACAGGAGGATTGCTTGAGCCCAGGAGTTCAAGACCAGCCTGGGCAACATAGCGAGACTGCACCTCCTCAAAAATAAAAATTTAAAAATTAGCTGGGCATAGTGGTGCACACCTGTAGTCCCAGCTACTCGGGAGGCTGAGGCGAAAGGATGGCCTAAACTCAGGAGGTCGAGTGTGCGGTGAACCGTGATCATGCCACCGCACTCTAGCCTGGACAACAGAGTGAGATCCTGACTCAAAAACTACAACAACAAAGCTAAAGAAATGCATGTTGGCAGGATGCCTTTCGGTGCTATCATTGGACATAGTGTTAACTCTTCCCATGGTCCACAGAGGTCTGAGAGAGGGAGGAGGGGTGTCAGAAAGCCTGGATTTATCTGTGGATCTATTTGGAACCTGCCACTAACCCCCTGGTATTTCGGGCTGCCACGTTCAGTTTCCACTTCCCTACCCTTTACCTTCCCCCAAGGAATATGACTACCCAACATAATTAAGGAAGAACTTGGAGGTTCCTGTATTAAAAGTATTATTACAATCCCACCCTCCTTGCAAAATGGAAAAAACAAGGTAGGACGTTTGTCATTTGTCAACAACCCCCAAGTCAAGGTACGATGACGACTGTTAACGGCTAACGGCCAGACGAGGCCAGGACTGGTGGCACAGGCTCTGCTGTCCAACCATCTTTTGCCCTGGTGAGCTGGAAGCACTTGGGCAATCTATGTAAGCACCCCACAGCTTAGCTTGCTCATCTGTGAAATGGGTATAATCACACTCACTACCTCACTCCTAGTTAATTAACGATGTATAAAGCTTTTGAAAATGTGAAGTGCAATGTATGCGCTAATTATTATAAATTCAAAAAAAGCACCACAGCTCAATTTTTAATTGCCTATATATTTTTATTGAAAATACATAAAGCACATAATAAAATTAAGCTGGGTGTCAAAAATTACTGCTGGCCTGTGCTGTCTTGTCCGTCCTTCTGACAGAACTATGGTAGCAATTTCCTGAACTAAAGTAATAATTTTATTTCAGTGGTAGAAGTTTAACCAATATGACCAGGCCCAACCAGTGATTTACCGTGTTATAAAACAGCATCTCCCATGCTTACCTCAATTTCCCTTCGTTATTATAACTCAATTAATGTAACACAAGAACCTATTACCGAAATACCATAAAACTCAACAGTTTTATGTCAGTGTCATTTTAAAGCGTCTAAGCGGCACTTTAGGAGGCTGAGGCAGGAGGATTCCTTGAGCTCAGGAGACCAGCCTGGCCAATGTAGTGAGACCTCATCTTTACAAAAAAATAAAAAATTTAGGCAGGCATGGTGGCACATGCCTATAGCCCTAGCTACTTGGGAGGCTGAGGCTCAAGAATGCCTGAGCCCAGGAGGTTGAGGCCGCAGTGAGCCGTGATTGTGCCACTCCAACCTGGACGTCAGAGCAAGACCCTGTCTCTAGATAAAAAACAAATAGTCAGGCAAGCATAAGGCCCTGCACATGAGTGGGTGATTCACTTGGGACCAGGGGACCTCGGGAGGAGAAAGACGCACGATACTGCCCTTTCCCTGAAACCAAGCAAGGCAAACATGGTACTTTCCTGTCCCCTGTTCAACTGTCTTTTCGGCTGCAGACAATCTCCAGATATTAAGGAATCACCTAGGTACCACCTTCCCAGTACCAAGTCCCATCTCCCATGGACCCATTCTACAGGGTACGGCGTCATTTGACAGAAAGCGTGCCTCTGCATAGGTGACAACGAGGGAGATGAATTCCGTGCTTTTAGTGGCAAACATGCCCTGTCCTACTTGGAAAGTTGGCTCCTGTCACAGTGTCTGTTCTCACCTGGACTTCCCGTCACTCCTGCTCCGTCCTCCATTACCCACAAGCCTCAACCGGCACGAGACACACACTGTCTGCAGTGGGACCGGCCCCAGGAACATGGCTGCTGCCACTGCACCATGGTGGTGGTTTAGAATCACATCTCCAGCCAGGCTCGGTGGCTCAGCCTGTAATCCCTTGCTTGGGGAGGCTGAGGTGAGTGGATTGCCTGAGCCCGCGGGTTCGAGACCCGCCTGGGCAACTTGACGAGACCTCATCTCTACAATAAATCAAAAATTAGCCAGGCTTGGTAATGCGCGCCTGTAGTTCCAGCTACTTGGAAGGCTGAGGCAGAAGGATCGCCGGAGCCCAGTGACTCGAGGCTGCGGTGGCCGGGAGCGGCCACTGCACTCCAATCTGGGCGACAGAGTGAGACTCCAGCTCAAAAAAAAAAAAAAATCACATCACCAGTTCACTTGGCACACACCCGGGGTCTTGGGGGAACAGGCATGAGCGGTTAAATGGGGTGGTGGTACACATCCCGTTAGGCGAGGCATCTCATGCTCCCAGAAAGTCTCTTCCTGACTTCAAAGATGGGGAGGCTGAGAAGGAGGAGAGGAGATGTAATCAGCTTCCTCCAGAGTTGTTTTCTCTTTTTAAGAGCTCGATTACGATGCGTATGAAACATTTTAAAGTTTGAGTGCTACCTATAAACCTGTTCCCTTTATGCTAATTGCCCTCCATAAAAGTAGATCAAGAAGTAAGACTCTCGCCCAGTTCAAGTTCCAGCATGCCTGCTGGGCACACGTTCACAGCACCTAGGTGCCATCTGACAGGCCCTTTGGAAACAGATAGATAGCCTGATGGATAAGCGATAGGTAGACAGATACATCATATTAAGAGGCAAATGGTCTTGCAAGGTGATGGAAAATGGGAAACAGTAAACAGTTTGTCATCACAGACATTTCATAAGAGAAAACGCTTGGAAGGGAGGAGACACCCTGTTGCCATTGTGTGATTCACCAGAAATTCAGGCCGCTCCACCACGGACCCACACACACCTTCCGACATTTTTTAACTGGAATCATAACAGCCATGTCAACAGCTGACCCAGGAACCCACATGAACTGGCTTGTGGTGAATTTCCTCTACATTAGCTGCATTTTAGAAACAAGGTACATCTGGTCCAGATGACCCTAATTCTTCCTCTCAGGGATTCCATGAGCACAGCCACCAGCTCTGATCTCAGACACTGCTACACTCCAGAAGACCACCAGTCAGAGGGGGCCAAAGCCAAGCAGCACCTCAGATCGCTTCATCTGGGCTTGACATTGACAGTGAGTCGGCCTCAGACCAGACACATGGGACGTGGTTGCTCAGAATGTCTCTTGTGCTGAGTGAAGGGTTCAAAGCCTCGTTCCTTCCCTGCAACAGCATCGCACAAGTCTGAGACGGTGTTTTATACCTTGGTTCAATCCTGCATGGTCCACTGGGAACCAGGGCTTCTCGTTACACCTTAACTCTTTCATAGGAGAGGATTTGCCATCAGAGTATCTGCTAACTCTTTTCTAAGCCGTCCCAGTTTCTAGGCGAATGATAAATAGCGCTGCTGATAAAACGCCAACTCCTTTGGCTTAAGTCACCAAACCCTGGTGACGTGGCACAATTTGTGCCAAGATACCCTCGATTTTGCCCAGGCCATCCGCGTACCATGACAACAAGCAGGGTCAGAGCTCTTTTAGGAATGTGGCCCTAAAACATTGATTTGGTAGGAAGAATGGAGAGGAGCGTGTGTGCGTGTGTGTGTGTGTGTGTGTGTGTGTGTGTGTGTGTGTGTGTGTTTTCGTTCCAGTGTCAGCACCAAACTGCTAACATTTTTTCCTGCAGGCAAATTCACCGCTAACGGCTTTGGAACAGATAGAACTTTCCCAGTGGCTCTTATGCCAAGAGCCATGATTTCATATACACAGAAGGAATCGGGCATTGGGCCTATAATAATGAGATGGATTTTAGGGTCATGAGAGAAAGGTAACTGATTGTATCTCTCAGCAGTTCCATCAGCGCTCTGCAGACATTTAAAAGATGGCCTTTGCCAGTCCTTGAAGATGAATTCTGCAAGAATTATGGTACCAGGGAAGAGCTCTTGGGTCCTGGCTCCCGGGCCAGCGGAAGGTGGCCCACCACAGAAAGATAGAGCACATCTCTAAGTGGCTTGTCGAAAGGATTAAATAGCATGGAAAAATCATTGCTCCCCTGTTCATGTGGCAGCACGAGATGCATGCCGGCTTGTAAAAAAATAATGATTATTTTCTTAATTTTACTGCCTGGTTAATATTTCTAGGCAGGCCACAGTAAAACTAGTTGGGACTAGATGTTCATTTATTGGTAAAGCTACTTTCTGGTTTTTGTCAGATGCATTCCTCTAACTTAACGAATATTCTCAGCTTTTCACTTTGGCCAGTTAAAAAGGTTAAAGATGAAATAAATGAGTAAATAGTTTAAAGATTTTAGAAAGGAAAGGAATGCCACTTGATGGGAACATTTGAGAGAGGCAGGATTTCCTGGGGGCTGTTGAGAGGCAAGAAATGGGTTCTTCTTGGACTGAAAAGAGACACCTGGCCCACAGGGCATCCTCCTTTGCATGGTGCTGTACATTTTTCCTCTATCTTACCCTCTCCGGAAAGCAAATTACGGATCTGATTTCTAAAAGAAATTACAACTTGGCTGATAATGGCATTATGGAGCATTGAACTTATAGGACTTTAAATGGATTCATTGTCTTTGCTTAAAGAAAGGAAACTACTTAGATAACCGAATAAAATGTGATAGCACCCTGGAAGTACTAATATCCCCAAATTAGTTCTAACATAGGTACAGATTCCAAACAGGCATAATTTGGACAGTAGGAATAACAGCAGAGTGTTGACGGGCTTATGCCCAGCAGCTACATACAACATAAAAATCATATCCAGGAAATAGGTGTAATAAAGCAATCCCTTCCTCATGTTCTTCTTTATTAATTTGATGCAATTTTCACCCCTAAAATGAATGATTTTACCTTATTATCTCAGCAGAGTAATCTGGAGAATCGGGAATGTAAAGGAAAACATTTGCCTATTTTCCACAGGACAGCCTCAGACTCATGTATTTATTTATTTTATTTTTTCATTTTTGGTCATCCTATATGCCCCAAGCCAAATGAGCACTGTAGGGAAATAAATATGTTTTCAGAATAACAATTTAAAACCAATTGAACCTAAACTAACAGGACTAGGAATAATATTGTCATAGCTATTCAAACGGATTCTGAGTCCCACGGGAAGTTGTAGATAATTCCTATCACACATCACAGCAATCTCAGCTTCTCAGTGATGGGAGAGAATTAACATTCATCCAGAATCTTCTACGTGCTAGAAGAAACCACCATCTCTACAAAAAAAGCGGCATAGGGCATTTTTACTTGCATGGAATCCCCACAACCAGGGCTGACATTCGGCTGTTGTGTTCCAGGACAAGGTACTGCCTGGCGTCCAGTACATTTGGCCAGACTTCAGTTCTGATCAGTCTGTGCCCCGAATGACCCGTCAAGAAAACTGTTATTATTATCTCAACATTTAAAAATGGAGAGCTGTCGTTTGTGTGAATAAGTAACTTCCTGAGGGGCACACAGATTTTAAGGGAAAGCACCTAGCTGCTTCTTCTTTCCCTCACTTATCTCTTTATGCAAACTACCTCAATTTTTTACTCTGCTGAAAAAACTGACGCTGGATTTCATTGTAATTTCTCCCCCAAAATTGCTCCAAAAAGCAAAATGGTGTCACTTGAGTATATCCACAAGTATTCATTGAAGATCCTTGTTTACAAGGTCGTAGAGTATGACCTATGGCATATATGTGAAGGAAATTTTATTTTTTAAATAAGTTCAATAGTACTGAGTATTGAGTGAAGGTTTCCAGAACACGCCAGTTGGATAACTCTTACCAGGTGCTTACTGTGTAAGGAGCATCCATCCATTGTGCAACAGTTAACAATGTAATGAAGAAGCACTTGATCTGAAATGAAAAACATTATCAAAGTTGGAAGGGACTTTTACATTCCTCTAGTCCCATCGCCCAGCTGATGCCTCAGTGTTTTATACCATATTCCAAACAAATGACTTTTCAGCTCAGCCTGAATACTTGCAAAACCAGAGAACTTGTCTTTGGACAACTATATCTATTAGAAAGTTCTTTCTTGGTCGAGCACAGTGACTTACATCCCAGTACTTTGGGAGGCTGGGGCAGAAGGATCACTTGAGGACAAGAGCTCGAGACCAGCCTGGGCAACATAGTGAGACCACCGTCTCTACAAAAAAAAATTTTTTTTTTAATTAGTTGGGTGTGGAGGCATGCTCCTGTAGTACCAGCTTCTCCAGAGGCTGCGGTGGGAGGACCGCTTGAGTCCAGGAAGTTGAGACTATAGTGAGCTATGATCATGCCACTGCACTCTTGATTAAGCAACAGAACGAGGTCCTATTTAAAAGGAAGGGAGAGAGGTAATTTTTTTTTCTTATAGCTTCAAAACATTGCCCTTAAGTTGGAAAGATTTTAATACCTCTTCCACAGGGTGGCTCTTCAATTATTTATTCTCATCAACTTTCTCTTTGCCAAGACAGACAACCCAAGTTTTCAATTATTTCTTATATGGAAATTAGTTCAGGTGCCCGCATGATCCTAGCTGGTCTTCCAATGATATTCCTCTCAATCACCATGCCCTGAACTCACTCAGCATTCCCCATTTGGCCTGGTCACCAGAGTTTCTCCTTGCAAGGTAGTTAGAACTAGAGAACACACAGAAACAAAATGTTATTTGAAAGCATTGCAGAATGGTGTATCAGATGCCAAGTAATACGGTCAAAGCCACATACATTGGACTCAAAGGATGCCAAGGCATTCAAACCAGAGGAGTCTTCCCAGAGGAGTTTTGATCAAATATGCCCCATGAGAGTCAACAGAGAAGAATTCGGAAAGCATTTTGTGTAGGGAAGAGTGCCTATGATGTGGTATCCAGAGACTGGAAGACAGAATCACTTACCCAGAACAGAAGCTCTCTGTTAAAGATTCATGGAAACTCAAAGATTGTTAAAGGAAGAAGAGTCCCTGGGGAGGAGGTAAAGTTGAGAACTAAAATATGTTCATCATCTTTTGAGTGCAGTGGCACTCACCACAGACTCAACCTCCTGGGCTCCAGCAATCCTCCTGCCTCAGTCTCCTAAGTAGCTGGGAATACAGGTGCACACCACCATGCCTGACTACTTTTTTTTGATTTTTTTGTGGAGACGGGTATCTCACTATGTTGCCCAGACTTGTCTTGAACTCTTGGACTCAAGCAATCCTCCTGCCCTGGCCTCCCAAAGTGCTGGGACTACAAGAATGAGCCTCCACGCCCGTCTTATATATTTTATTTAATCCTCACAAATAACCTATTTTATATGAGGATGCATGTTTAAGATGTAGAAACAAGACGAAGTTAGTAGAAGAAGGAGCCAGGAGTCAAACACACGTTCTGTTCTGGCTCCAAAGCCTTGAACCTTTCCTCTACATCTCATGAAAAGAGGGATAGTTAGTGGGAGTTTTCAAAAGTCAGAATGACCATAAAGAAGCTTCTGTTTCATTGCGACAGAATGTGTTATTAAGCTTCTGTTTTGTTGTGACAGGAATTACCAGCCATGAAGGTTTCAGTGAAGACCCTGTGTTTTAGTCTAATTAAGTTCACACATACAATACTAACTTAAGTAAAATTCCTAATCATTAAAAATTCAGGGTAATGGGCAACTCCTTCAGGTTCCCTTCCAGTACGGAAACTTTTCTGTCCTCAATAAGTCCTGCTTTAAAAAAGAAAAATTCAAGGTAATAACATGCAGCCAAAACTGTGTTTCCTTGAACCTACAAATGGTTTCTAATCAGATCACAGTCCTACCAGGTGAAAGTGTACAAACAACTTTAGTCCCAAAGGAGGTAATTTGGAGAATTTTATAGCATTTTTGGTTTTTTTTTTTCATTGGTGAATCATTTCATGAGCCACCATTTATCTTATCAAGCTTCCCAGCTTTTTCTTTCTTTTCTTTTCTTTTCTTTTTTTTTTTGAGTCAGAGTCTCTCTGTCACCCAGGCTGGAGATCATAGTTCATGATAGACTCAAACCCCTAGGCTCAAGGGATTCTCTCACCTCAGCTCCCGAGTAGCTGGGACTACAGATGTGTGCCACATCCAGCTAATTTTTTATTTTTTGTATAGATGGAGGTCTCATTATTTTGCCCAGGCTGGTCTTGAACACCTGGCCTCAAGTGATCCTCCCACCTTGGTCTCCCAAGTGTCTGGGATTATAGGCCGTCACATGTTAGAAGTAGGAAGTGGTTCTAGAGTTCATTCAAATCCTTATGCTGTACAGGTGAGGAGAATGAATTGAGAAATTGAATGACTTATCCGACATCACATATCTAGGCTTTTGGACTCAATGATTCTCTGCTACCTCTCAGGACAAGCATCAGCTGGACCAAACTTAAAGGGATATCTTCAAAATGCCAGCTCATTCAACTGAGATGTGGGAAAAATTCAGCCCTGCTCAGTTTCACTGATCTTTCTCCCATGGAACTGAGTTGGTGCTTGATGAAATTAATCAAATCGGCCAGCTCCTGTGTATTCAGACAAGGCCTAGATCAGACATTCTCATCCCAAATCCCTGTTCAGTTTTCTGTGAGTACGTGTCACCTTAAACTGAACAAAAATAAGGAAGACTGGTGTGCAGACACACACGTTGTTCAGAAACGCTGAACTGTGAGTTTGGCTTCCCCAGGGTTATAAGGTCATCCTTGTTAGAAATGTTAACCCAATATTTACTAATGTATCTCAGAGTCATTTTTTCCTCCTTTGGAGAAATAACCCTGAAATAAGAAGACTTAGAAGCCTCATGCGCTCAGATTAAAATTACAACTATATCTCTGTTCAGTATCTCCTCCTAATTTTATTTTATTTATTTTTTAGTCAGGGTCTCAGTCTGTCACTCAAACTGGAGTGTAATGGCACAATCACGGCTCACAGCAGCCTTGACCTCCTGGGAAGAAGAGATTCTCCCCCTCAGCCTCTCAAGTAGCTGGGACTACAGGCATGTGGCACCACACCTGGCTAATATTTTGTATTTTTTAAAGACGAGGTCTCACTATGTTGACCAGGCTGGCCTTGAAATCCTGGGTGCAAGCAATCCTCTTGCCTCTGCCTCCCAAAGTGCCAGGATTACAGGCGTGAGCCACTGCACCTGGCCTCTCTTCCTTGTGTTAAAAATCTGCCTGAGAACAAGCCAGTTGACAGGTCAAAACAATAAACTCAGCCTCGTTGAGTTGTTCTTTGGGCCTTCTTTTTCTCTTTGGTGGAGATCGGTCTTAAGAGCGTTGCTAATAGGCCCAATGCTCATAAATTCTGTGTTACTGGTCACTCAAGCAGATGCAACAAGACTTAAAGGTGCGGATTGGATTTCGGTTATTTCCTTTTTTCTTCTTCTTCATTTGCTTTCTTTTTTTTTTTTTTTGTCAGTGTTTTGCATCTGAAATATGTTTTTTGCTTTTTGTTTTTGCTTTATTGCTTTTGTTTTGTTTTTTCCCCCATGGGCGCTTAACAAGTTTTAATTTTATAAAACATTGTGCAACCAGATACCTTAGGGAACAGTAATTAACTTGGATTATGTTTTCGTTTCAGTGAATTCTAAATGAGAAGCCTAAATGCTGATTTTTGTCTATCACCAAATGGGAAAACACACAGCCATGCTCATTTCTTAAGTAGATTCCTTTGCTTACTATGAACACTTTTCTGACGATGTTTGTCTTTGCTCCTTGCTTAAGCAGGCCTTCCTCAAGAAAGGCCATACTAAAAAAATGGGAAAAGTTCACTTTTAAAATTTTGATATATGTTCCTGATACTCCCCAATCCACCTTTCCCATTATGGACTGACCACTGTCCAAAAAAAGGACCAGAATATTCATTTCACAACTGTTTTCTGTGCATCTCCTGTGGACCAGACATTGGATATCAGGCACTGGATTTTATCATAAAGACAGCATCGGTTTCACATTGAACTCAAGGTCATTTCAAGATGAGGATGAGGAGGTGAAGAACTGTGAGTGACAAGCTAAGTACAAGTTCAAAGAAGGAATGAGCCTAAGCGGTGTGACATCTCTGCAAGGTAGTAGCAAGCCTTGGCAGTAACCTTGATTCAAATCCCAGTTCTACCATTTACTGGACGTGGATCTTGGACAGTAAGTTATCCTTCAAGCCTTTCTCTTCATCTGTGAAATGGGAATCATGCCTTAAGTGGCTATCAAGGCATTCCGTGAGACGCTGAATAGGTGTAGAACAGATCTGTCTACAGAGCTAGGTTACAATGATCTTTTTATCTCTTGGCCCATGCCTCTGGCATCTTGCAACTAAAAGATCACAATAAAGCCTTAGCTTGGATAAATTCGGTAGTATGTCAATAAATAGTCATTCATTATGGCTCCTAAGAACGATCATTTTTTTTGAAGTTCTTTTCTGTACATTTAGAGTTCACAAGGCAATCAAACTAAGCCAGAGTGATTTTGGCTACAATTCCTTAGGGAACCTGTTTTAACCAACAAATGGGAGAGATGTGTGTTAGCCTACCAGTTGCCTCTTTCTTGATGGGTCTACTTTCACAAGGCTTTAAGTAGTGCTCCCTCACACTGGTGATTTGCATGATCTATGGATTTTTTTGTATAACAACACAGTTCATCCTGATGGCTGTCTGAATTTTAACATTTTTTTTCTTTTCTAATTCTTTTAAAACCTTTTTCAGCTTTACTGATGTATGAATGACAAATAAAAACTACATCTTTAAGGTGTACGGCATGATGATTTGATACACATCTAGTCTGTGAAATGGTTACCACAACCAGGCTAATTAACATATCCATTCTTGCATTGGTCTTGTTCCCGAAAACAAAATAAAATTAAAATTAAAAACAACATGTCCAGCCGGGCTAGGTGGCTCAGCTTGTAATCCCGCGCTTTGGGAGGCTGAGGTAAGTGGATTGCCTGAGCCCGCGGATTCGAGACCCGCCTGGGCAACTTGGCGAGACCTCATCTCTACAATAAATCAAACAAAATTAGCCGGGTGTGGTAGTGTGCACCTGTAGTTCCAGCTACTTGGAAGGCTGAGGCGGAAGGATCGCCGGAGCCCAGCAGGTCAAGGCTGCGGT
>NW_007245635.1:201996-252245 GCF_000164805.1 Carlito syrichta
CCAGGAGCAGCCACTGCACTCCAGTCTGGGTGACAGAGTGAGACTCCAACTCAAAAAAATAAAAAAAATTAAAATAAATTAAAAAATAAAATAAAAACAACATATCCATCACCAGACATAGACATCCTTTTAAAAATACATGCACATACATTTTCCTTAATAAACCTTTACTCTGCCCTCTTTGCTAATAAGACAAGCAAATCCTGAACTGATTTTAGCCAGTTGGAATCACTAGCTTAGGTTGGCATAAAATCTTCTTGTTTATGGCCTCTTGAAAGGGAATACATCTAACTGTTAGTCTTGATTTGGGGAGATGGAGTTTGGTGGCTAGACTTTCAGGAAGTTCATAGGTTCAGATAACTCAAGTGAGTCTTTGAAAAATGCGCCAAATGACTGAGGTCCAGGGTTGTAAGGAAATAAGGAATGTGGTAACAACAAATCCCTCGTCTCTCATGAATGCAGCACCCCCCAGGACTTCTCGTGGGCCATATTGCCAACTTGAGTTGGATTACTAGATGGTTGTTACGAGATCGCAATAAAAAGGCATTTCTCCCAATAAGTCTGTTTTTCATGTAGTTTTTCAATCAAAGCACACGTGAACAGAAAAGAAAACCCTTTCTCCCCACTCTGTGAAAATGACCACAAACCATATTCTTCACCCCAGAACACTCCACACTGTCACTATCAAAGGCTTAGGTAACAAAATAACCCCAACTTCAAAAGCATTTTATTCTTCTTCGTGTTTCACCCTTGAGGGTTGGTTCTCGGGAGCAAAAAACTCTCTGTTTGGAGTTTTAAACTTGTAGCATTAAAGTAACCTTAACAAGAAACAGAATAAGGAAAATCGTTTATGCTAGAATAATGCTTACTGATGTGTTCATTCAGTAAATACCCACCCAGCTGCTGCTGTTCATGCGTAGGAAATGTGGTCCCTGTCCTCGGAGGGATCACAGTCCACCCTGAGACAGTTTGGGTGTTCCTATTCTGTCCATTTTAGGCGATGGAGGTTAAGGGGCTTGCCTAAAGTCACAAAGTGACAGTTAGAAAGAGCCAGAGCTGGAATTAAAATTAAGGTCTTTCTTCAGTAAATACTATATTTCATTCTTAAGACTGCCTCTCTACTCTCCAGATGGAAGGACTTTCTCTGACTCTTGCTGTTAGAGACAAGAGACTATGCTTCCCTTACGCAGTCAGCAGTAGAAACTTGGCGGGAACTTAATAGGAATTCAGGACAACTAAGGTTTCTTCTGCAATAGACATTTGCCACATTTATGCCTTGAATTTATCACAGAAGCTTTTAACCTATGTGTAAAGTGCTATGAGTTTCCTTCAAGTTTTGTGAGGGCTTCTTTGTTTTGAGATAGGGTCTCACTCTGTTGCCCAGGCTGGAGTGCAATTGCGTGATCACGGCTCACCACAGCCTCGACCCCCTGGACTCAGGCAATCCTCCCAGCTCAGCCTCCTGAATAGCTGGGACTACCGCTGTACAAAATCACACCGGCCAATTTTTCATTTTTTGTAGAGATGGGGTCTCCCTATGTTGCCCAAGCTGGTCTTGAACTCCTGGCCTCACGCGATCCTCCCACCTCGTCCTCCCAAAGTGCTAAGACTACAGGCATGAACCACCCCACCCAGCCTCTTTCAAGTTTTTGTACGGTGCAAACTGGAGGAAAACATTTTTAAATGGTGTTTCTGCGTTACCTATGTATGACAGGCAGTGCATATTATCTGACTTTCAAACATCTCTTTCATGTGACTTTCAAATATTTACTCTCACCAGAGTAAATACGATAGTCACTGTCATATGCTCAAAAATTATTTCATTTATTTTTAAAAGGCTTAGTAAAGCAGCTCGCTCTTTTATCAGCACACAAAATGATTGGCCAAGGAAAAATTCTTGCCTAATCAGGGGGTAAAGGAAGCATCTCATTAATTCGAGGAAGACATTATGACTATTAAGGCACAATCTTAATTGCACTGCAAAGAAAATAAAGATAGTGGTATAAGAACTGGAAAAAAAACCCTCCGTGTTCTATAAACCAATCAGTCACAGAGGCACATAAAGAAGAGTTTTTTTAATCCTTTTTTTTTCTAATCAGGTCTTCCAGAAGAGAAGTAAGAACTTTTAAGGTACAATAATTGTCTTCACAAGTCAGGAACTTCCAAGCATGCTCAGCCTACGCAATGACTTTAGTTGGAATTCCTTTTTTTTGAAAAAGGACACACTCATCAATGTTGCTTTCAAGGCATCCTGACACCTCTATTTTCTCTAACACCTGTAAGTGTGGGACATGCTTTTAATATCTTTGTGTGTCCTTCTGATTCTTGCCACTGGGACTTTTTCGGCATCTGGTTCATCGTGTCTCTCATTTTCGTTGTAATCTCTCTGATACAGATAAAAACAAAAGAATCCGGGCAGTGCAGGAAGAGAGCTATCTACAGACCTTTGGAACATCTTGATATTGTGTTGAGATAGCTCCTGCCACTGGAGCCAAGTCTAGATACAAACAGGAGAACCCATTCCTGCGAGCACTGATCCTTAGAGGACCAATACAGCATTGGAATGGGCAAGGAGAGCAGAGACGGCCAGCTGCAGTGGACTGGTGACTGCCTCGTGGAGAGGAGATAGAGAGAATGTTAAACACCGTTCAGTGCAGCAGTCACCAGCCACATGTGGCTATTTGGAGGGTTTGAAATGTGGTTCATCCAAAGAGTGGGCTGGATACTGTGGCTCATGCATTTAATCCCAGTGCTTTAAGAGGCCAAAGTGGGAGGGTCACTTGAGGTCAGGAGTTCCAGACCAGCCTAGGCGACACAGTGAGACATCATCGCTACAAAAAAAAACCCAAAAAATTAGCTGGGCGTGGTGTCACTCATCTAAAGTCCCTGCTACTCGGGAGGCTGAGGTGGGAGGATCTCTTCAGCCCAGGAGTTCAAGGCTGCAGTGGGCTATGATCACACCACAGCACCTCAGACTGCACAACAGAGCAAGATCCCGTTTCAAAATAAAAAGCAAAACAAACAAAACACCCACAAGGTATGATGTCCTATAAGTGCAAAATATACACAAGATTTTCTATTCAAAAAGAGAATGTAAATATCTCTTTAACAGGTTTTATATTGATTACATGTTAAAACAACATGTTAGTTATGTTGTGCTAGATAAAATACAATACTAAAATTAGTTGTTCATTTTTGTGGTGTGACTATTAGAGAATTGAAATTATATAGATGACTGAAATTATATTGGACTGTGTTGTTACAGAGTGTCTAACTTGTCCTTACTCATCTGAAAAAAATGCATATATAAGGAGCAGAAAAGAGACACATTTCTCTGAAAAATTCTATCTTGATTGAGATTCCAAAGGGTAAATAGTAAAGACAAAGGTTTGACTAAGGAGGCTTACGTTCATACTCATTCAATCTTTTTCTTCCTCCTAAATGTTCTAAATGGTTTTCCATGCTGTAACCCGAATAAAATCAGAAAGAACCTCCAAATCAAAATGAGTTCAACTTTATAGAACTTCTGGTTTACCTTCTCAGATCCAGGACATTCCAACAACGATCTCAACTTGAAAGTGAAGAACCAACCTAAAGCAAACCATTAAAGATTGAAAATGCCATGTTTAGATCAGAGTGTAGCCCTATTCCCTGTGCGGCCATAGTAATTTTATTCTTGGGTCATGTGAAAAAAATGACAGAATAGTAATTCTCAAGGCATTTTAATCCTGTTGAGATAGTTTGGGGGAGAAGCTTCTCACACTTGGATGCCATATGGAAGAACATCAATGCAATTTCACTAGTAATTACTCTTAAATAGCTTTGGCTCTAATTAGTGACACTTGAAGTGATCATCATAGTAATTTGTAGTTATCAAATTTCCATCAAAGAATAAGACAGATGCAGAAATTTAAAAATTGGAAGGGGCATCAGTAGTGTCATTTGTTTGATTACAAGTCACACAAAAAAATCAATATTTAAAAATTAGGGGCTTTCGATTTTCTACTCATAACCAGAAAACTACACGTGGACCATCCACAGCTGGTTTTGCTGCTCTGGGCTGCCATTAGAGGTCCAGTCTCTTTATTTTTGTCTGCTAGATAATATTTAGCTAGTAGACCTCCATCTTCACACCTGTTACCTCATGGTTGCCAGATGACTCTGGAACGTCCAGGTAGTGACAGTCCCTGTGTCAGGAGAGCGAAAGCCTTCCCAGAAACCCCTCAGCTCATGTCTCATTGGCCAGGACTGTGTCACATGACCAATCCTGAGTCAAGGGAGGCTGAATGAGCAAGTGGTTTTAGCTGGGCTCTTACTAAGAAAAGGGGGGTATGCACTTTGGTTAGATGATAGCAATCCTGCTGCAGAAGTATCTGGGAAGTTTCTTCAATCACCTCCGATGTAATGAACCTCAAACCACTGATAACACTGACAGCACTGCCCTTTGACAAGTATGAAAAAGCTGAAGAAGAAAAGGATGCAAACTCCCAAGAATCCATCAGATTTATAAATCTGATTAGGGGCAAACAGGACTGAGAACTATTTTCTGTCTAAGCACTTGAGATCAGGTCTTGGTTGATTTTAACGATGGTTTTGTAAACAATTGGTACAACTAAGTTTGAAGAATAATGAACTGATCTAATGATCATCAGAATAATATTGAGCAAATAACATTTGATTATAAAAGGGCATCTATGAGTTTAATGTCCAGGAAAACAACTTGGAAAACACTAAAGGAAACAATTTGTCGAGTCCTAGTTTTCTGTGGATACTGTCTTCCACACAGCCTCTCTAACAAATTTAATTATTTTTTCCCCAAGGAATACATAAATAGTCCCTTCCAGTCTGGTAATTAGAGTCAGTTGAATCACTGAGATACCACAATTATTGTGAACGTACCAAGAGGAAATGACATCACCCGGTCAGCCATTCACCCTGGAGCTTTATGGTTGTGTTTTAGGAGACCAGGAATGTGACTAGAGTCATTTCTATTTTTTGACCACCTTACAAATCTTTAAGCAGTGTTTCCAAGCTGTGAATCTTAACTGACAAGATAATTGTGAAATCAGTTTTTTTAGTAGGAATGTAATGGAATGATACAACAAAATAGACCAAGTGGTGTTAAGGGTGGTATTGTTCCAGTAAAATCTCCATTTCAGCCAGGCTCGGTGGCTCAGCCTGTAATCCCGCACCTTTGGGAGGCTGAGGTGAGTGGATTGCCTGAGCCTGCGGGTTCAAGACCCGCCTGGGCAGCGAGACCTCATCTCTACAATAAATCAAAAAATCAACCGGGCGTGGTAGCACATGCCTGTAATTCCGGCTACTCGGAAGGCTGAGGCGGAAGGATCACTGAAGCCCAGCAGGCGAGGCTGCGGTGGCCGGGAGCGGCCACTGCACTCCAGTCTGGGCGACCCAGTGAGACTACAACTCAAAAAAAAAATCTCCATTTCAGTTATGTGTGTGTATGTGTGTGTGTGTGTGTGTGTGTGTGTGTGTGTGTGTGTGTATAGTATAAAATGAATGCCTCTCTGTGGGATGTGGTCACAAAAGTTTGAAAAATCTCTCTGACTTAGCAGATTCAGAATACCTAAGAGAGTCCTTAGCATAGGTCACCCAAAAGAAAACACAGCACTGGAAACAGCACAAGAACTCGAAACAAGAAATGAACCCAGGAGAATGTAAGTCAGATGTAGGGTCATGCAACTTCCACACCTAGGCGTACATGGCAGGCAGCAGGAATAGGAAGAAAAAGGATGGAACATCTTTATCTTATCATAATTAATCTTAATTCAAGTTGGACAAGATATGACACTTTAAGATCAAGGGATAAGGACCAAGCGGCCCCCGAGAAGGGACAACACCCATCTGAAAGGACTTTGAAGAGGCAGAAAGTTTGCAATTCTGCCCAATCTTCTTCTATGAGCAGTGCCACCTACAGAAGAAAACTCAGCAGGTAAACAAGACTGTGCTGGCACATGTCACATGTAATTAGTTGTGTTTAGATCCCTAAATGAGCAGTTATCACTTTGTGTTGTTTTTACCCTTTGGTGTTCTAAAGTCATGAGTTGCCACTGTCAGGAACTGTCTATGAAAACGCCCAGTATGATGGACCCTTTTTGTTTTCCGGAATTTGCCCCAGGAATGAATGCCTGGCAAGCAAAGGCGCCATAACCAAGGCACTGGTACCCATCATTTTACAAACAACACCCAAGCCAAAAGTGGCCCTGGATTGTGCATTGTTGCACACGTCATGACGAGTGCTCCAGAAAGGTTGATGGTTCAGTGCCCACACCGAGATTCTGTCAACATCTGTTCAGTGTTTATTTGGTAAGAAGCCAAGCACTATGTTCTGTGTCCAAACTCACATGTCCAAGTGGCAAATGTAAAACCACAGTTAACCAGACCTGTCCCCTTGAAGGTGGGTTTAGCCACCACCCAACCCCAGGCCCTTGCCTGAAGCAGCTTTGAGCCAACACAGCATTCTCCCTAAGATAAATTCTACAAAATAGAGTTCTTCCATCTTATCACATTTCCAGGGAATGTTAACCTCTCTCTCTCTCTCTCTCTCTCTCTCTCTCTCTCTCTCTCTCTCTCTCTCTCTCTCTCTCTCAATATTCCGTCACTCAGGTCACTCAGGTAATAGCCCTCATTCTGGGCTTTGTGTAAAACAAGAAAGTCATAGATCACCAATGGTCCATAGTAACACTTCTTGCCGTCATCACCAAGGCAATAAGGTCCTGCCACTCTCCCCACTTTCACAGATTCTTCCCTGCTTGGATTTCGCCTTCCTTGATACCTGCTTAGCTACATAAAAAAGTCTGTGACACAAGAAGGCAAGCTATAATTTGTGCAATTTCTAAAGATGTCCTTAGCTGTTCCCTTCCTTGAGAAGGCTGTGTTTCCTGAGATAAAACAAAATCCTCTAAAAAAATCTAAGAATATCTAATACTCCTTGGGTAAATACCTAAATGAATTTTGAAAAACAAACAATCCTAATGCTGAGAAGGACCCTTGCTGGGTTGTAGGGGAGAGTCAATTCGTCTACTCCAGGGACAACGATTCTCTCTGTGCTCTCACCCGCCTGGCTTCCACCACCGCACGCGATCCCCGCCATCTCTCAGGAACAGCATGCTCCTCCTCTACTCCAGTTTAATTTGGTCATGATGCTGATCAGATGCTCCAAGTACCCACCAGAGGAGTAGCCAGCGACAGTGGGGTCTATCACTGAGACTGTTTGAACCGAAGCCTCCTGTGTCAAGAGGCAGGTAGATATGAACTGGGAACAGGGGTGACTCTCTGTGATGAGCTGAAGACCTGTCTGAAGTGGAAGAGAATGAAGGCGACTCCAAGTTACAAACAAAACCAAGAGAGGAAGGGGTGGAGGAAGGGAAGGAGCGAGGGAGGAAGGAAGAAAGGGGAGACAGGAAGGAGGGAAAATGGGAAGGAAGAGGAGAGAGGAAGGAGGGAAGGAAGAAAGGGAGGGCAGAGAGGAAGGAAGGAAAGAAGGAAGGGAGGGAGGGAAGAGCAAACTGATGGCCTTTTATGAGTCTCTGAATAAAGTTCTTCCAGAAACCAGACGTCCCAGTAAGTGAGCCAGTACATTGTTTTTTATCTTCAATCCATGAATGTTGGGCTTCCGTCTCTTACTAGCAAATGAGTCTTGTTTGACACTTCATGTGAATTGCTTCCCTCTAAGCCTTTAATTCTGCTCTCCTCTGTTTTCCTGACTGCATTATGCCTGCCTCTTCACAGCACTACTCTCTTGGTGGGTGTCTCCCTTTAGACCTTGAGCCTCTACAAAGACTGGATTTCATCTCCTCTTTTTTTTTTTTTTCTTTCCAGAAACAAGGTCTTACTCTGTCAACCAGATTGGAGTGCAGTGGCATAACCATAGCTCACTGTAGACTCCAATAACTGGTTCAAGGGATCCTCCCACTTCAGCTCCTGAGTAGCTGGGACTACAGGCATGCACCACCACTCCTGGCTATTTTTCTTTTTTGTAGAGACAGAGTCTCACTATATTGCCCAGGTTGGTCTCAAACTCCCAGTTCAAGTGATCCTCCCATCTCGGCTTCCCAAAGAAGTGGGATTACAGGCATGAGTCAACATGCTCATTCTCTGCCTCTTTTTTATATTGGTAAGTCCAAAGCAGTGCCTAGCACATGACAGATATTTGGTAGAAGTCTACCAAATAATGTTTCTTAAATGAATGCCAAAGAAACTGCCTAGTGAACTATAAAAGTTATGGACCTGTTTTACTTCACCTCCGGGGACCCTGTAAGAATAAGAACATCTCCCTTTATGGCTAATTCATTAATGAATGCTTTTATTTGCTCAACAAAAGTGTATTGACTACCTGAGATACAACGCTGTAAAACCAAAACCTAGATTGTCACTGTTTACATCAACCATTTAAAATTGGACTTAGCTCATAATGCCATTAGATACAGGAAACGGGGCTTAGAAAATGTGATATATCACAGAAACCGAAAAATGAGTTCCACATGTTCTCATTCCTAAATGGACCTCGAACAATTATCATAATACTGTAAAAAAGGGATTGGCAATAGTGGGAAACTGCCAGGGGAAGGGGAAGTGGGATTGGCAGCCTTGAGAAAATGGCAGGAGATAGGGGGGCACATCTCATCAACAAGGGTACCTGCAGAATGAACATTTGTATGCCTAATCCTGAATTGTACCCCACACCCTTAAAATTAATTTTAAGAGGAAATGTGAAATGTGATACATGCAGACCAATATTTTTATCATGTTTCTTCTATGCTTCTAAATTTTCCAAATTTTTGTAGCATTTCCAGCACTGTAAAAAACTCTGTATGTGTATACTCTAGGGTTGGTGGCATTGTCAGAAGCCTAGAAGTAGGCAAATTAAGGACAATAATTTGCATCAATAAATGCGGACAAAAATTACTGCAAGATTTGCAACCTGTGAAACCTCTGGGGAATCCTAAAATGTTTAATCCATAAGTATTTGATGTTGCCATTTCAGGGCCAGAGCAGACATCTGAAAACTATCTTCATAAAACTGTCCGTAAAACCAGATAATTATCTCCAGGATTTCACTGTGCTGATCATGTAAGCAGATTCATCTGTTTAAAAACCCACTCAACATTACATTCTCATTCTAGCTAGGTGAAGAGTTGAGCAGATCTGGACTATTTCATCAGGGCAAAGGTAGCAGTCTCGGAAAGGAGGGAAGCCCTAAGGGACCTGAGTTGTGTCATCTTTAAAATGTCAGACAAACTAACATTTCTGGAGATTGCAGAGAGATCATCCACACAATGGTAAGAACAGACAGTAACAGTTTCTGAGGATCCCTCTGCCCCTGTAGCCGGAGGTCAAGTGGCTAGCAAAATTAACCTAAGTGAAACGAACGCAACTCTAGGTACCATAAAACTCCCAGAAGTTGTACAAGAAAATCATAATTGTACAGAATTCTCTTTTCCTGCAAAGGTAATAGAACCCTGTGGACCAGTAGATCAAGTTTTGGATGTTTTCTTGACAGAGAGTTCATCGTCGTAATTCTGCTTCTGTGGTCAGATATTTTGGGGTTCCCAAAATATTTCCAAGGAAATCAGCGGTCCTCTCTATTCCAGCTACATAGATGTGTGAGGCCACCACAGACAGAACTCAGACAAAAGAATCCAGCTATCTCTCTTCATCCATACACAAAGAAATGAGTAAAAATGTAAAATAAGGTCACTCTGGGCACTAATTTTGTTTTACTCTAGAAAACAAAATTTTGTTAAAAAAAAAAAGTTAGCTATGTTAATATGTAATTGGGTTGCTATGATAACATTTAAAAAAATTTTTTTAGATTGGAAAATATAGGTCATTTTGAAAGTGAGAGAGAGAGAGAGAGAGGAGATTCACCTCCCCAAGGTAAGGAAGGGGGCAAAGCTTAGGAAAACACGGCAGCCATAGCCCAATGAACACATGGCCTAGCCAGTGCTTAACACAAACAATGACCTAAATAAATTTTAAGATAAGCATTTTTAAAGTGCCCAATTTTTAATTTCTGTTAGAGTCAATATCACAAATATAACACATAAAAATAAAAGCACTTTGTGATTCTTAGCAATTTTGAAGAAAATAAAGAGGTGCTGACATCAGAAAGCTTCAGAACTCCTGAAATATACTTTCTAGTCAAATTTTCAGTATTGCTCCAAAAGTTTGATGTTTCTTAAGCCTATTTTTCTTTTTTTTTTTTTTTTGACTCAAAGTCTCACTCTGTCACCCAGGCTGGAATGCAGGGGTATGATCATGACTCCCTGCAGCTTCGACCTCCTGGGCTCAGGCTGTCCTTCCACCTCAGCCTCCTGAGTAGCTGGGGCTGCAGGCACGTGCCATCATGGCCAGCTTTTTTTTTCATTTTTGGACAGACAAGGTCTTGCTATGTTGCCCTGGCTTGTCTCGAACTCCTGAGTTCAAGCAATCCTTCCACCACAGCCCCCCAAAGTGCTGGGATCAGAGGCAGGAACCACTGTACCTGGCCTTAGGCCTATTTTTTTCTTTACCTTTTCATTTTTGTATTGTTTTATTTTGTTTTGCTTTTTCAGAGCCATAATCTGCTCTGATTTCCTCTTGATAGTTTGTTTCATCAGTTCTCTGAGCTGTAAGCCACTACAGGAATCTTACCAATTCGGTAGATAAATCACAACAAATGAACAATGATTGAGGACCTGCTATGCGCAGGGTGTTATGTAGGTTCACAAAGACCAGGACAGATGTCCCTGTGCCACGTCCTTCACTGGGGATATTTGGACTGTAATGAATTTACAGTACTTAATGCATAAGCCATTGTTGCAGATCTAGATTACACAGGTGAAAGAGTATGTTTCTGAGCACATCTAAGACAAATGCCAAACTTTCTTTGGACAATGAACTCTGTTGTTTAAAATAAGAACCTGATTATTTCTTTCCAGGACTTGTAAAGTGTGTGGCTACTGGTACTTCACCGACGTGGCCCGTGCTCTTTTTAATCATAACAGGACAAGTTAAAACACTGTTTCCTAATTTCAAATGATATGAACACACTTCCCACAGACCTGGCCATTGCCAACGGCTTATGGCATAGTCTCCAATTGCGTATAATGCTTGAAGATAGGAGTAACCAGTTGTCTTGCTTCAAGGCTATTAGGAAGATCATAAACTAACTATGCATAAGACAAACAGAAAATACAAGGAGTCACATTCTGGGAATGAAATTTCATCACTAGGTCTTTTAACCACATTGTCAAGGTGCCTATGGGATTATGTCCCACTTGGGTTCGGTTTGAAGGATTTCGTGTAATTCAACTAAAACACAATCTGTATTTGACGATTCATGATCATGACAGTGAAAGTATTTGCATGAAGGTGACTACCTGCTGAGAAAGTCTTTGAACCAATATACCCTACTGTGTACTCTGTGAATCTCCTTAAATGTTTTTTGGGTTTTTTTTGAGTTGGAGTCTCACTCGGTCACCCAGACTGGAGTGCAGTGGCCGCTCCCGGCCACCGCAGCCTCAACCTGCTGGGCTCCGGCGATCCTTCCGCCTTAGCCTTCTGAGTAGCCAGAATTACAGGCATGCGCTACCACGCCTGGCTGATTTTTTTATTTATTGTAGAGGTGGGGTCTCGCTGCCCAGGCGAGTCTCGAACCCACGGGCTCAGGCAATCCACTCACCTCAGCCTCCCAAAGGCACGGGATTACATGCTGAGCCACCGAGCCAGGCTGAATCTCCTTAAATGTATACAGAGATGGTTACCCATTTTGTAAACAAATTATAGGCAATTTGTAAATTCTAACTAGTTAGTTGTAACTGCCATTTTAAAAATTTTACTTTTATAAAGATGGAGATAGGGTGGGGCACAAAGGCTCACACCTATAATCCCAGAACTCTAGGAAGCTGAGACGGGAGAAACACAAGTCCAGGAGTTCGAGACCAGCCTGACACCATAGTGAGACTTGTCTCTACAAAAAAAAAAAAATTGTTTTTAATTAACCAGGCATTGTGGCACTTGCCTGTAGTCCCAGTTACTTGGGAGGCTGAGGCAAAGGAGCCCATGAGGTTAAGGCTGCAGTGATCTGGGATCATGCCCCTGCAATCCAGCCTAGGTGACAGAGTGAGACCCTGACTCAAATAAAAAAGAAAGATCGAGACGTGGTTTCACTATGTTGCCCAATCTTGTCTCAGACTCCTGACCTCAAGCAATCCTCCCACCTTGACCTCCCAAAGTACTGGGATTACAGATATGATCCACCATCACTGCCAAGACAATAACAGCCTTTTTTTTTTTTTTTACATTATTAGAGAAATAACTTTTGCCATGCTTATGGATTTGTACATTTTCTTTTATTAAAGAAACAATCTATCAGTGATTTCTAGAAATGTCACAGTACTCTAGGATAATAATACCATTTGAAGTCATTTCAGATAGTTTGGTTCGGACAGAACTGAGGAAAGAGCAGACGCTTGTGCCTCTTGATTTTTGTGCTTAAAAACAAATTACTATTTATTAAGTAGAACTGTTTAATAAACATAATTCCTTAGGTGATAAATGTTTTCAACCTATTGGGTACAGTATTTAGTTTGGTGGTGAAAACCTATTGGTAACTACTTTATTACCTGAAAATTTTAATGCCACAATTGTTAAGATGAGAAAGAAATTAAAGTCAGACAATACTCCCCATTCAAATCTTCTGAACAAGGTAACTCATTATTTAACGTGGTTTTCCACGAAAATAATGGTCGAGCTTGGGAACTGGGATGCATTCAGCTGAATCCCCTTCTTATTTCTTTTTCCCCTCACCTTCCTCTTCAGCTCTCCTTCCTCTGCCTCCTTCTTTTCTATGTCTCATTTCTCTTCTCTCAGATTCATCATTAAATAATATTTCCGGGTGCCCTTTGTCACATTGTAAAACCCAAAAGTTATTCCATGTGTTTACCTGGGTGAAAGTGATCCCTAGCCAGGTGTGATGGCTCACCCCTGTCATCCCAGCACTTTGGGAGACTGAGGCAAGATTGCTTGAGTTCAGGGTTTGAGACCAGCCTGGGCGAAAGGATTGCCTGAGCAGAGAGTTTGAAACCAGCCTGGGCAACATGGCGAGACCTTGTCTCTACAATAAATAAATAAAAATTAACTGGACGTGGTGGCATGCACCTATAGTTCCAGCTACTTGGAAGGCTGAGGAGTTAGGATCTTTTGAGCCCAGCAGGTCAAGGCTGCAATGGCCGTGAGAGTTCCACTGCACTCCAGCCTGTGTGACAGTGAGACTCCGACTCAAAAAAGAAATTGGTCCCTGTGCAATATTTACAGTTTATAGTGAGACAATAAACCCTTAGAGTTTGATTAGAGGCTGAGTCACGGAGCCTGGCCACAGATGTCTTTGGCCAAAGATCGGCATGTAAGCAAAAATCACTTATATCCAATTATATTTCTTGAAACCCTTGGAAACTAGGTGACATCATAAATATCTCATGTTGCTGATGTCTCATGCCATCAAAGACTTAAGGTCAGATGATTTTCAGTCCTGGAATACTATCAATAGAAGGCCAGATCATGCCTGGCTGAGCCAATTAGGAGGGCATAAGCTTTTCCATTTTTTGAGAGCTTTTCCTCAGGTCTCAAACGCTGGGATTTCTCTCGTATCACTAAAAGATCACTGATGATGTTCAGCATCACTAATCACCAGAGAAACGCAAATGAAAACCACACTGAGATATCATCTCACCCAGTCAGAATGGCTGTTATTAAAAAGTCAACAAAATAACAAATGTTGGCTAGTATGCAGAGAAAAAGGAATGCTTATACACTGTTGGTGGAAGTGTACATTAATACAAACTCAATGGAAAACAGTATTGAGATTCCTCCTCCCCTCAAAAAAAAAAATAGAACTATTGTTCTATTCAGCTATCCCACTGCTGGGTATCTACCCAAAGGAAAAGAAATTATTATATCAAAAAGACATCTGTGCACATATGTATATTCATAATGCAAAGATATGGAATCAACCTATCTATCAACAGATGATTAGATAAAGAAAATGTGGTATAGATACATCACGGAATACTATTCAGTCAGAAAAAAGAATGGAACCATGATTTTTGCAGCAACTTGGATGTGACTAGAGGTCATGATCCTAAGTGAAACAACTCAGAAACAGAAAGTCTAATGCCACATGTTCTCACTTATAAGTGGGAGCTAAATGATATGTGCATATGAACACAGTGCAGACTAATAGATACTGGAGGGTGAACAGGAGGAAGGGAGTGGGGTGAGAAGTGACTTAATGGGCATAATGTGCGTTATTCAGGCGGTGGGGACACTCAAAGCCCAGACTTCCCATTATGCGATATAGCTACAAGAAGGGACCCTCAAAAACTAGGAACTTATTTATTTAAAAAGTGATTTATTCTTATATGTTTAAACTTCAGTCACCTTCAAAGTACTCTCCGTTGGATGCAATTGAGACGCTTTGCCCACTGCTTGAAACAGCTTTTGAACTTGTCAGTTTTGATGCCTTTTAGTGTTTCTGCCATTTTTTGTTTCACTTCTTCCACATCAGCAGAATGTTTCCCTTTGAGGACTTGTTTCATCTGGGGAAACAAAATAAAGTTGCTCAGGGCAAGATTGGGTGAATAGGAAGAGTGGGGCATGGGGATCAGGCCATTTGGGGTCAAAAACTGCGGGACCCGGTGGGGCTCAGTGGCTCAGCCTGTAATCCCAGCACTTTGGGAGGCTGAGGTGAGTGGATTGCCAACCCGCCTGGGCAACTTGGCGAGACCTCATCTCTACAGTAAGTCAAAAATTAGCCGGGCATGGTAGCGCGCGCCTGTAGTTCCAGCTACTTGGAAGGCTGAGGCGGAAGGATCGCCGGAGCCCAGCCGGTGGAGGCTGTGGTGGCCGGGAGCGGCCACTGCACTGCAGTCTGAGTGACAGAGTGAGACTCCAACTCAAAACAAAAAACAAAAAAACCTGCGGAACCCCCAGCAAGATGTGGGCAGGTGCACTTGTAAATTACCCATCAGGAAACGGGCAAACGCATTGAAAGAATCTCCAGAAAAAATTCACTGAAGCTGAGCGCAGCCTCTCACGACAAAGCTAGCAGGTGGAATGATGCCAATGGGTTCCTAGAATACTTACCTGGGGAGGAGCTTATACCACAAAGGGCTGGCTCTCCAAAAGATAATTTCAGGGTTTTATTCCTGACCCCCTTCCCCCCTGCCCCCACCCCAGTATGTAAGAAAACTAGGCCAGGCGCAATGGCTCAAGCCTGAAATCCCAGCACTTTGGGAGGCCAAGGCGAGAGGATTGCCTGAGCCCAGGGGTTTGAGACTAGCCTGGGCAACTTGGTGAGAACTCGTCCCTACAATACATATTTTTAAAAAAATAGCTGGGCATGGTAGCACAAGCCTATAATTCCGGCTACTTGGAAGGCTGAGGCGGAAGGATTGCCTGAGCCCAGCAGGTCAAGGCTGCAGTGGCCATGAGCTGTCACTGCACTCCAGCCTGGGCGACAGAGTGAGACTCTGACTCAAAATAAATAAATAAATAAAATAAAGAAAGCTGCATTTGTATCCCTTACCCTTATACAAAAAGTAAAAGCTTACTGATGCACTTAAAGAAAAGAGCTCTTTAAACTGTCTCCACGGAGGAAGCGGAAACATAGCATCAAATCTGAAAAGACGATGCAGTGTCAAAAGTCAACCAATTGCCCTGCAATACATTAGGATACAATTACCCTCGTAAGTCCAGCCTGGCACTCCCATCACTTCTGAAAGGAAACGTGTTGATAGCTGATATCTGATGCTTACTTTTCTGAAACTTTCACGAAAAGGAGATTTGAAGCAATTTTGTAAAGCATTCAGAAAGAAAACCATTTTAGGACCTGAAATATCTAAAGATCATGTGTCAAAGTCATTTACGATAGGGGACCCCCAAAAAACTGGAATTATGTTTTGGAGGGCAGGCCCCTTGTAGTACAGGCTTCTCCCACTAGGTAAGTGTTCTAGGAACCCATCAGCGTCAGTGGACCAGTGAGCATTGGTGAGAGAAGCAGAGAAACTGCGTTCGGCTTCAGTGCACTTTTCTGTGGCAAACAGGCAACTGGTTCTTCCACCAATGACAACGCACATGCCCATACCACACTGAGTGTTCAGCAGTTTTTGACCAAAAATGACATGAACCCCACGCCCCACCCACCCTGTTCACCCGATCTCACCCCCAGCAATGTTTTTTTGTTGGTTTCCGGGGTGAAAAAAGTCTTCGAAGGGAAACATTTTGCCCACATGGAAGAGGTGAAACAAAAAAACTGCAGAAGTACTAAAAGACATCAAAACGGACACGTTCAGACCGAGAGCGGTGGCTCATGCCTATAATCCCAGTACTTTGAGAGGCCAAGGGGAGAGGACTGCCTGAGTCCGCAGGTTCAAGACCAGCCTGGGCAACTTGGTAAGACCTCATCTCTTCAATAGATCAAAAGATTAGCCAGGCATGGTGGCGTGTACCTGTGGCTTCAGCTACTTGGAAGGTTTAGGAGGAAGGATCACCTGAGTCCAGCAGGTCGAGGCTGCGGTGGCCGGGATGATGCCACAACCCTCCAACCTGGGTGACAGAATGAGATTCCAACTCAAAAAAAAAGAAAATGGACGAGTTTAAAAACTGTTTTGAGCAGTGTAGAAAACATCTCAACAGGTATATGGCATCAAATGAAGAAAACATTGAAGGTGACTGAAGTTTAACATCTAAGAATAAATACACAATTTTTTATAAATAAATTCCAGCCTGCCAACCCTCGTATTTTCCAAATTATTGTTTTTTATTAAAAAAAAATTTTTAGAGACAGAGTCTCACTCTGCTGCCCAGCTGGAGTGCAGTAGCACTATCATAGCTCACTGTAGCTTAGAACTCTTGAGTTCAAGCAATTCTCCTGCCTCAGCCTCCCTAGTAGCTGTGACTACAGGTGTGTACCACCATGGCTGGTTATTTTTGGTTTTAATTTCTTGTAGATACCAGATATCACTGTGTTGCCCCCTGTTCTTAAACTCTTGGTAACAAGTGATCCTCCTGCCCTGGTCTGCCAAAGATTATAGGTGTGAGCCACTGCACCCAACCTCTGAGTTATTTAAATGAGGGATTCAATTCTTTGTTTGCTCATACAGAAACATCAATGAATTTTGTTTTTTGGGTTTCTTTTGTTTGTTTGTTTTTCATATCATCAGAAGAATCATCAATATCATAAGTAAACTTTGAAAAAAATTGAATCCTGTATCAAGCAACCATACATTGAATATTTACTTAAACACCATGTGCCACCCATGGTATTACACAATGATACGTACAATACATTCAATTCTTTTCTATAGTTTAGTGGTCCCCAACCTTTTTGGCATCAGGGACTGGTTTCATGGAAAACAATTCTTCCACAGACGAGGAAGGGGAAGCTGATTTTGAGATGATTCAAGTGCATTACATTTATTGCACACTTTATTTCTATTATGATTACATTGTGATATAGAATGAAATGATTATACAACTCACATGACGCAGAATCAGTGGGAGCCCTGAGTTTGTTTTCCTGCAACTAGATGGTCCCATCTGTGGTGTGACGGGAGACAGTGACACCCGCAATGTGTTGCTTATGTCCAGTCTACTCCGTGATCTCGTGTTGATTGCTGTCACTGCAGAAAACTTTGCTCACAAAGATCAGATGTCGGAAATGGAAGTAGGCTTTTCAGTGCTGATCTGACACAGAGGCAGAGCTCAGGCGGTCATGCAAGCGATGGAGAGCGGCTGAAAATACAGATGAAGCTTCTCTGGCTGGTCCACTGCACACCTCCTGCTGTTCCACCCAGTTCAAGTCCTGATCCGTGGCTCTGGGTTTGGGGACCCCTGCTATTGTTCATCGTTTCTTTGTTAAAATCGTCATCCATACCTTTTTTAAAAATAAATCTTTAAGTTCAAAATGATGTACTAGTCAAAATTCGATAAAAATCTTAAAGTGAGACTAAGATCAGTGGCTCAGCCTGTCATCCCAGCTCTTTGGGAGGCCGAGGCGAGCAGATTGCCTGAACCTGAGGGTTCAAGACAATCCCAGGCAACTTGGAGACACCTGGTCTCTACAATAAATAAAATAAAAATTACCCAGGTGCGGTAGCGCAACCTGTAGTTCCGGCTACTTGGAAGGCTGAGGTGGAAGATCACCAGAGACCAGCAGGTCGAGGCTGGGGTGGCCGTGAGCGTGCCACTGCACTCCAGCCTAGGCGACAAGAGGGAGACTCCAACTCAAAAAAAAAAAAAAAATCTTAGCGTTGGAATGGACATTAAAGGACATGTAACCTACCCTTTTAACAAGGTACAATTACCTCATGCTTTTCTCAGACGACAATGCCATACTTTTATACACGCCATTTTGCAATTATGAAATCAATTATAACTGACCTATGAAAATATATCACAAGTGAGTTTCCCAGAGTAT
The DNA here is from genome assembly GCF_000164805.1 of Carlito syrichta. Lineage (NCBI taxonomy): Eukaryota > Metazoa > Chordata > Mammalia > Primates > Tarsiidae > Carlito > Carlito syrichta. Next base: position 220,478 of record NW_007245635.1, read on the forward strand.
TCAGAACAAAGCACAAAGTTCTTGAATCTCATATTTTAAAATTTGTACATAAACTCGTTAGCCAGAAAGCACGGGTTGAATTACTCATATTGGATTTTCTTGGCAGTGAGTTTGTCTTTTCTAAGCAGTGCCCTGCCAAAATCTCCAGCTGCCCACCTGGTGCCGTTCCTCAGAAAGCCATCATATCTTTTTATCAGTTGACTAAACAAGAAACCAAATAAAATCAGTTTTTTTAATCAGGTAAGTAACTTGGAACATGTAAGAGATAGGTTACTGCATATTTAATTATTATTATAAATTAAATCAAGTATGAATATGATATTTATAGAAAGAAACAGAAATAGGTCACATAAAGAATATTTACTTCTGGGGATTGCTTCAGAGTTCATATCACAATCATTTATTTTACCTATGGGCAGTATTCATTCGGAAAACCTCAGTGCCTTGGAAGTTATGAAAAAAAAATTAATGGCACTGTTTTGTCTCAATTTGACTAAATTCAGCATAAAAAAGAAAGAGAGAATTTTGAAAATTAAAGACTTTTTTTTCAATTACCTGGTGCCAAATGACTGAATTCACTGAACTTTTCAATTAGTTATTTGGGTGGCACATAGACAGACATTAGTTTCACAAGGAATATGTAATGCATATTAAAGATTATAATTAATCATTCCACATTTGAGATCAAGGCCATTTATACTCATAACTTTTCTTCTGCCTTCCAGGAAGAACAAGTTAAGATTAAAATAGAATGAAAAAAGATGATCATGTTTCTGAAAAGGAGCAGATAATAGTAAGTTAGATTGCTGAAAATATTTAACAAAGGAACTAAGAAGCAACCCATGGGTATCTGCTGAGTATCTAATACCAAATGTGCTATGTATGAGACAGGACCCCCAAAAATAGAATTATCTTTTTTTTTTTTTTTTTTTTTTTTAGTCCGAGTCTCACTCTGTCCCCCAGGCTGGAGTGCAGTGGCACAATCAGGGCCACCCCAGCCTTGACCTGCTGGATTCAAGCGCTCCTTCAACTAAACCTTCCAAGTAGTAGGAACTACAGGTGCGTACCACCACACCTGGCTAATTTTTTTATGTATTGTAGAGATGAGGTCTCACCAAGTTGTCCAGGCTTGTCTCGAACCCCTGGGCTCAGGCAATCCTTCCACCTCCACTTCTCAAAGTGTTGGGACTACAGGTGTGAGCCACAGCACCCTTTTGGAGGGTGGGCCCCTTGTAGAACTTTCAGAATTTGTTCCTCTGGATCAAACGGCCAACCAAGGCTTTTATTGGAAGGTTTTGAGAAGGTTGCATCACACGATTTGTAGCAAACAGGTGACTTGTTCCTCCACCATGATGATGCCACCTGCCCACGTGGTGCTGAGTGTTCAGCAGTTTTTCAACCCAAACAGCATAAGCCCTGTGCCTCATCTTTCCTATTGACCCAATCTTGTCAGAGTGGCTTTTTTTTTTGGTTGTTTCTCTGGATGAAAAACATCCTCAAAGGGTAATGTTTTGCGGATGTGGAAGAGGTGAAACAAAAAAACGGCAGAAGCACGAAAAGGCATCAAAATGGTTTAATGAATCAAAAAGTTCAAAAACTGGTTTGAGCAGTGGAAAAAGCATGTCAATTGGTGTATTGCACCAAACGGAGAGTACTTAGAGGGTGACTGTTAAATATGTGAAAATAAATATACAACTTTTATAAATAAATTCTGGATTTTGTGAGTCCCCCTCGTATTTTTAAATTATTTTTCTTTGCTTGTCCTATTTAATCTGCTTGGAATTCTCTTTCCTACCAGGTGAGCCCTCATCTCTCGCTTTGAATGTGACTTCCTTAAAGCATCCTCCAAGTCAGTATTTTTTTTTTTTTTTTTTGAGTTGGAGACTCACTCTGTCGCCCAGGCTAGAGTGCAGTGGCACACTCACAGCCACCCAACTTCTATCTGCTGGGCTCCGATAATCCTTCTGCCTCAGGCTTCCAAGTAGCCAGAACTACAGGGATGTACTACCACGTCCAGTTAATTTTTGATTTGTTGTAGAGATAAGGTCTCGCCAAGTTGCCTGCGCTGGACTCAAACCCGCAGGCTCAGGTAATCCACTCACCTCAGCCTCCCAAAGTGCTGGGATGTCAGGCCGAGCCACCAAGCCCAGTCTTATTTTATTTTTTAGAAACAGGGTCTCACTTTGTCACCTGGGCTGGATGCAGTGGCATGACACAGCTCACTGGGACCTCCAAATCCTATATTCAAGTGATCCTCCTACCTCAGCCTCCACACCACCATGCCCAGCTAATTTTTTTTTTTTAATTGTAGAGGTGGGGTCTCACTATGTTACCCAGGCTTGTCTTAAACTCCTGGCTCCAAGAGTTCCTCCTACCTCAGTCTCCCACTGTGTTGGGATTGCAGGCATGAGCCACTGCACCTGGTCCCAAGTCAATATTAATCACAAACTCCTCTGAGCTCACTTATTTACTACAGCCCTTGCCAGTTGTTCTGTAATTGTGATCTCTTATTCATCTTTGTATCCCTAAGTACTTAACGCCATTCCTCTGTAAGAGAAATGTCTCCTGAAACCTCTGAAAGAGCATCTCTCCAAGTGCAATCCAGGGAACTTGCTAGAAATACACACTTGCAGGCTCCACCCTGAACTGACTTGAACTGGGAACTCCAGAGAGGGCTGGGAGTGTAGGGGCAGGGACCGCATTGGGTTTCACAAGCCCTCCAGGTGATCCCAATGCATGTATTCAGCTTTATCACTGAAAGAAATTTTCCTCCAAGGGGAATTGCAGCTGGCGAGAGGGCGCTAGGCCCTCTTCCTCTGACTTTAAACTTGTCCTTGGGATTCCACCACCCTGACTCATGGCTGCTGTCACATGGCTTCCTCTTGAGAATGCCATCCAAAGGTGCAGAAGGGTGGTGGGGATTTCACAGAGAGGGAGATTTGCAGAGAAGCTGATTATCCTGTCGTTAACTTTAACCAAGAGAACCACTGTTCTACTCCATGCCCTGAAAAAGGAGCGATTCTGATATCCTGGAACACCACCATGGCATGACATGTGGCCGACTCAGACACCCTGTGGGTCAAATCATGTTCCCAAACACACGTCACACAGCAAACCCACCTGGATGGCACAGGAGTGGCCCTCGGGGTGCATTGACAGGGGTCTGGCTGACCAGTTGGAAGACCGAGCAGGTTATTGAAGTTTTCTAGCCTCTTGTTTCCATAAAATGATATCCATGGTTATCTACATGCTAAATAAGATCATCTCTGGGAAGACACTTTTTTTTTTGAGTCAGGGTCTCACTCTGTCACCTGGGCTGGAGTGCAGTGGCACGATCACAGCTCACTGCAGCCTCGACTTCCTAGGCTCAAGCGATCTTCCACCTCAGTTTCCCAAGTAGCTGGAACTACAGGTGCATGCCATCAAGCCCAGCTAATTTTTCAATATTTTGTATAGATGAAGTCTTGCTGTGTTGCCCAGGCTGGTCTTGAACTCCTGGGCTCAAGCAATCCTCCAGCCTGGGCCTCCCAAAGAGCTGGGATTACAGGCATGAGTCACTGTACTTGGCCAGAAAGGCACTTTATAAGATAGAAAGCATTAAAAAAATCTTGTCATATATACATGACAAGTACAATTTAAATGTATCATGTAGACAGACATTATATATAATTTAAAATATATAAATAATTAAAATAATTATACAATAGTAAGGCTTGCTTGCTGTTAAAACTTATCTAGCAAGTGTTAATCATATTCCCAAAGACAAATATAATTACTGAAGTTTATAAAATAATAATAAATGTCAATATCTGATAAATTTTAATTTTTATAAATATGTTGCATTTTTCTTACTTTAAAATAATATGCTTTCATTGGAGAAATCATAGAAAGTTTGGGGGGAAAAAAGAAAAATCACTTGTAATATCCTAATCAGAAATAAACAGTTAATATTTTCCATTTTCTATACATTTCTGATATATAATTATAATCCTACAGCAGTTAGTGTATTATAATGTGCTATATTCACTAAGTAGCATATTCTGAATCTTTTTCATATTTGGAAATATTCTTCCACAAAGTTATTTCTACTAGATGCATATATGCACAGTAGTCTATTATATGGACTTCTATTTACATTTATTTACTAATAATTAAGTCTATTTATTTTACCAGTATTCTTTGTTAGACATTTAGATTGTTTCTGGGGCTTCACAATTTAAAATGTATATTTTATATATTCATTATTTTACCATCTCTGTTTCCTGAGGATAAATTCTTAGAAGCAAAATTGCTAAGTTTGTGTTTGGACACTTTTAAGATGTTTGAATCTTTGTCCCAAACTGCTGTACCAGAAAGTTGTGTGCATTTGCATCTCATCCAGCAGCAAATGAAAGCCCTTGACTTCTCACCATGTTGCCCAGTGCAGTGTTACAATTTCTTTAAGCTTTGCCAATTTTGCAGGAGTACAATGCTATCATATTTTTGTTTCTGTTTACATTCATTGGATTACTACAGAAGTTAATACAACTAAATTATTGAGAGTATTTCAAGCTTAAAATGGGAAAATTATCATTTCATTTATCAGAAAGAAGCATAGGCATAATATATGCTACAAGTATCATTAAGATCAGAAAATAACTCAGATCTTTTAACTATACATGATGAATAGTTAATTTTATGTATATAAACATGAATATAGATGATAAAGATGTAGATTGGTGCAAAAGACGTTATGCATTGAGGTTATCTTTTATTATCACCTTACAGGTTCGGGTTTAGCCTTAAGATCTTTTAAATAAAGTTCAGTGCAAGTAATTGTATTAGGATTATGCTTACCTTTAACAGGTATCTTTTATGCTACTCTTGTCATATGTACCCTTAAAGAATGTCAATATCAAAGTATGTTAATATCAGAGGATATAAGAATGTAATAGTAAACAGCAATTGTAACCTTGTTTTCAAATCAAATTTATTACAGTGATATCTTTAATTTGCATCATTACAATTTGTACATTCTTTTCCAGGTGGATTACATTTTACATGTGACTAAAAAAAAAAACTCCAATATTTTTGCATCATTTCTTGAAATCTATGCACTTTGCTTCTCTTCTGTAATTTACTACTCTAATTCAAAAATGAGAACTTTGTGTCTTCATAAATGTGGTCCAAGTTAATTCTAAGAAGCTCTTTATTTTCTCTAGGTTGGAAAGGAACGACCATGACTATTTTAACGAGTACTTACTAATGCCTTTGTTGTCATTTTTAGCTTTCAAGTATTAAAAAAAAAAAAAAAAAAGGTTGACCATACATCCAACAGTAGCATTCTCTATTTGTAAGTTTTTAAATAGGACCACAGAAAGATGAGAAATGAGTTTGCTTGAAGTAGATTAACCCCATGAACGGCATAGCAATGGACTTGGAAGTTATAGATATTGAGTTAGAAACTCAGTGAGATTAAGTTTGAGAGATTAAATCCAAAAAGTAAAAAAAGGAAAAAACTTGTTGGGAATCTACCATATACAATGTAACATGCCTGAGGTTTTACATAAATTGATTAATATTTCAAATGCTGGTTCTCTAGAGAATACGATGTGAGTTATACAATACCTGCACATACAAACATAAACGAGGGAGACACAAAAAAACCAGAGTTATCTTTTGGAGGTGGGCTCCTCATAGTACAGATTTCCCTTACTAGGTAAGTGGTCTAGGAACTCATCGGCATCAGTGTACCAACTAGTATTATTGTGAGAGGCTGTGTTTGTCTTCAGTGATTTTTTTTTTTTTTTGGAGATTCTTTCAACACATTTGCTTGTTTTGTGATGGATGATTTACGAGCACCTGTCCACACCATACTGAGTATTCAGCAGTTTTTGACCCAAACAGCATGACTCCTTTGCCCCACCTTCCCTATTCACCTGATTTCTCCCCAGAAATTTTGTTTGTTTGTTTGTTTCCCTGGATAATAAAAGTCCTCAAAGGGAAACATTTTACCAATGTTGAAGAGTTGAAACAAAAAACGGCAGAAGCACTAAAAGGTATCAGAATTGATGAGTTCAAAAACCATTTTGGGTAGTGGAAAAAGCAGCTCGAAATGTGTATTGTATCAGAGAGTACTTTGAAGGCAACTGAAGTTTAAATATGGATGAATAAATACACAATTTTTTAAATAAATAAAGTTCAGGGTTTTTTGGGTCTCCCCTATTATACCCAAAAGTTTTTTCTCCATAAGGAGGCTTACAGATTTTTTAACTTTCTTTTCATCCATTTATAGTCTCCAGTGTTTACCCTATAAACCTAGAATGTATTTTTAAATGTGTCTGCTTAACTACCTCTTAGAAAGCAGCGACACCTCTGGTGCAGGGCCCCATGGTTATGAGAACCACCTGAGTTGCAGAGACTGTGACAGTTTCCAACATGCATCTACAATCCATATGCAGAAAGGACGCTTTCTCGCTCTTCTACACATCCAATCCTCCACCCTGACACCATAGGCTTCTCCCATAACCACCTGCCATGTAGATGTTCTCCATGTGACAAACCACAGCCACTGCCAACTGCCCAGATCTACCATGTTCCCCCAAAGCTACCAGCTCCACCCTCTCTCTAAGAGCCGAATTCTCTTCCTTAATGCATTTTGCTGCTTTCCCTGCTACTTGATCTTCCCTACCCACCGGCAAGTTTCCCGTTCATCCTGACCTTCAGCTGCTTTGATGTTCTCCTCCGTGTCTTATCTTCAACTCTATCCTTCCCCACGTATTTTGAAAGTCAAAGGCAGCTGGAAATGGCCCTTGCTTCACAACACTTAACCTTCTAACTAAACTGCAGGAATGAGGTGAATGAAATAGGGAACCCTCAGGATGGAGAGGAGACGTTTAAAAATCCAGATTTAAGAGCTGGCTGAAGTCATTCCTTGGACAAAAGAATCTGCAACTTTGAAAAGAAGTGCGTGAATTAAAGTAATTCACTCGGGCGGCAGCCATGGAAGTCAGAATCTGCTAAGGAGGTCAAAATAAAATAAAATAAAATAATTCATCTGAAAAGGAGGTTTCTAGAGGTCTCAAGAAAGGATCCTATTTTATATCTAATTTGCAGTGAATCTGAAGGTCAGAATTACAACAAGAACATGAGGAAAAAACACTAGGTTGGAAAATTTCAGAGATTTTATACACACACACACACACACACACACACACACACACACACACACATATATACATATAGATTATTATGTGTGTGTATATGTGTGTGTGTGTGTATATATAATTATTTTGAGTCAGAGGCTCACTCTATTGCCAAAGCTGGAGTGCAGTGGCACAATCGTGGCTCACCACAGCCTCAGTCTCCTGGACTCCAGTGATCCTTCCACTTGAACATCCCGAGTAGCTGAGGCTGCAGGTGCGCACCACCGTGCCTGGCTAATTTTTTAATCTTTTTGTAGAGACGAGGTCTTGCTATGTTGCCCAGGCTGATCTCAAACTCCAATGCTCCAACCATCCTCCCACCTCAGCTTCCCAAAGTGCTGGGATAACAGGTGAGCCACTGCACCCAGCCAACATTATTTTAAATACTACCTATATGGTGAATGATAAAAATGGTAAAGTCCACTCCCCCAAATGCATTTGAAGTATAGAAAGCTCTGAAATCCAGTTTCTACCAATACAACCTCTGGATACAGATTTCTTCAGTGCTTCACGACATGTTCTTGATTAATGAAAGTTTCTTAGATGAGTCTTTTTGGGCCCTTGGCGCTGCTACGTGGGTGGAGACATCGTTGATACATGCACAAGTGAAGTACACTTGAGGACACAGCTTGTCACATCACATCAACTGATAGGTGGGTCTGTTCCCTGCTGAATTCACATGAGAACACAGTTGCTCAACCATGTACCCGTGCAGCTTCCTTAAACCAGCTTTGGCTTTAATTGGATTGCATCCAGATAAAAGGTGCATCAACTCAGCATTTACCTGGTATGTTCTGAACGAAGGGTTTTTTTTTTTATTTCGGTTGTATTCCAGTTTCATTCTGTCTCTCAGGAAAGAAGAATCTCCTTCAAGATTACCAATTGTTTTTGTACTAAACCTAGGTGAAAAGACCTAGCTGCAAACTAGGTCAGCTAGAATTCTGGAAAACTACCTAAGAATGTGCTCTGTCTGCCCAGAGGCAGTTTTAAATGTAGATGGTCTTAACCTCTGAATTCAGGGTGTGTCGTGATTCTTTGCTGTGTTTGTCCATGAGTTTGGGTGCCTATGACTAAATAGCAAAGTAGTGATGCTTATGGTATTTCACTGACTGGTCAGAGTTATAGAATTTTAGAAATGGAAAGAATTTCAGATATCTGTCCAGACTGATTCTGTCATTTCCAAATGGGAAGCCCACGTCCAAAGGCTGTAACTGACTCAAGTGCACACAATAAATTAGGGAAATCAATCCTTCAGTCTGTGTTAAGACAACAAACTTCTAAAAGATAAATGCTGTGGAAAACACCCTCCCTCAAAGTAGTTCCATTAAGGAGTTGTTTTGCAATCAGCTGGGCGAAAGTAAAGACATTACCATTAAAAAAACAAAAACTGAGCCGGCTCGGTGGCTCAGCCTATAATCCCGCGCCTTTGGGAGGCTGAGGTGAGTGGATTGACTGAGCCCGTGGGTTCGAGACCCGCCTGGGCAGTGAGACCTCATCTCTACAATAAATCAAAAAATCTGCCGGGCGTGGCAGCGCACACCTGTAGTTCCGGCTACTTGGAAGGCTGAGGCGGAAGGATCGCCGGAGCCCAGCAGGTAGAGGCTGCGGTGGCTGGGAGCAGCCACTGCACTCCAGTCTGGGTGACAGAGTGAGACTCCAACTCAAAAAAAAAAAAAAAAAAAAACTAGAGGAGACCTCCCCACAATGGATGTTGACTTTATTTATTTATTTTGTCCCACTGAAATGTAATTGGTTTACCTTTTCATTATGAAAAATCTTAAATGTATAAAAAATCAGAGAAAAGGTTAAGATGAGGCCTTGTGTACGCATCAAGTGTCATCATTTATCAAACCATGACCGATCTGGTCTAATCTCAGCTCTCCACTTCCACCTCATTATTTCTGAAGTGGATATCAGACATTCTTGTCATTTCATCTGTAAACATTTCAGAGTGAATCTCCAAAAGATAAGGCCTCTTTTTTAAAAAAAAAGCATAACCACAATACCATTATCACTCATAAAAATGTAACCATAGCTCCTTCATAGAAATAGAAGAGTTTAACTTCCATAAACTATCCTTGGCCTTGGAATTATGACATACTAATACAACCTGATAAATACTGTTTCACTGATTTATTCATTCAACAAATACTTATTGAGCATCATACCAACACCCACAAATGTTTTGTTTATGTAGAAAGCTAGGGAGGAGGCCTGGATTCTTACTTTTTGAGAAGCATAAGAGAATAGAAAGACAAAGAATTCGGGAACCAGACAGAGCTGTGTTAATAACTCAGTTCCACTCCTTATTGAATGTGTAAACACAAGTAAATTTCTTGGTCTCACAAAGCCTCAGTTTGCTTATCTGTAAAATGGAGATAACGATGCCTATCTAACAGAGTTCCTCGGAGGGTTGAATGAGATTAGACGTATGAAGCCACAGAGCCTGATGCAAGTCAACACTCAAAAACACAACAACTCTTTTTCTCTGAGCTTTTTGTGTCAGTACAGAGTTACTAATACTTGTTTGACCAGATTAATTAGCTTTGGTTAACTAATTTGATATGCAAATGTGCTTTAAGGCTTATTATTCCCTTTCTAAATTGTACAACCAACACTTTTTTTTAAAAAAAAAAGAAGGGGTCTGTTTCTAACTTATAAAAACTGAAAGCTAAAGTGTCAGTGGCTGGAGACTCCCAAGATCCATCAGAGATTTACTAAGTGTTGTCAGGTTAAGCAATTGTATTTGACGAATTAATGAGTAAATGAATAAATGAGGAAAGTCGAACAACTTCTCTTCCCTTTTCTCAATACCTTCAAGAAAAATAAAAATTCCTGACCATAGGGAACAATTAAATATAATATATAAGAGATTTCGATGAATTTTCCTTTTTGACTTTTTACTATGCACTTTTTCTATACACGTTCCTGTTACTAAGGGGGTAATGTTTGGGGTTTTTTTTTTATTTTGCTTGTTTTGAGTTTGTTTTTGTTTTTTTGAGTCAGAGTCTCACTCTGTCACCCAGGCTGGAGTGCATACTCACAGCTACCGCAGCCTCAACCAAATGGGTTCAGGTGATCCTTCCGCCCTCAGCCTTCCAAGGAGTTGGAAGCACATACACACGACACCACACCCAGCTAATTTTCTGATTTATTGTAGAGACAATAGTTCAACAAGTTGCCCAGGCTGATCTCAAATCCCTGGGTTCAGGCAATCCTCTCACCTCTGCCTCTCAAAGTGCTGGGATGACAGGCGTGAATCACCGCACCCGGCAGGAAGAAATTTTATATCTAAAAAACTCTTGAAAGTAAACTGTTGTTCTGTGATCTCATACTAAGACATTGCCCAACGTGCTTTTGCCTTTGATGAAGATGCAATTCCAGTTCATAATTCGGCATTAGTGTAGCACTGAGTGTTAATAAACCCTTTACCATGTACTGATCAGATAGTCATTTTATTAGCCTTTCAGTAAGACATGAGTATTATCCTTGTTTGAGAGATGAAGAAATTGAGGCATAGGAAGTTTATATAATTCATTTCGGGGAAGGAGACGAGTCACGGGATAGAAAGGCCTGGAACCCATGAGCCTGGGCAAATCTCACTAAGCTAAGCACCTACACACCCTAGGCTATTTAGCACGGTGCCACTTGGGACATTGCTGTCTCCGCTCCCAGCCTGCCGTCACCTCTGGGCATGCCTCTCCATGAACCTGGAGGGCCTTGCCTCATATACACCTTTGCAGCCCGTTGCTAACCCATGCTAGGTATACAGTAAGTGCCGAATTAGTGTGTGTGAATGTTGGTTGAATGATTGAGATGTACCAATTGACTTGCAAAGAACTGATTCTGTGCCAGTGTATGCAGAGCAAGTAGACCTGCTGGTCACCTTTATGAGAGGCCAAACGCACTCCACAGTCCATTCTCCGTTGACAGGATCCCCTTCTCCCTGCCTTCTCAGGAAGCATAAATTTCTGATTAGTGCCTCTCTCTTTTTTTAGAGTCTTATACTTCCCTTCTGGATTCTTCCATTAACATTCACATGCTCAAGTCTCTTCATCACCTCTACATATGATTGAGATTTAGTTATCTTTTTTAAAAATTTTTATTATAAAGATGTGGGGTACATTTCAGGGTTAGGTATATAAACATTGATCATGCAGGTACCCTTGTTGATGAGGCATACCCCTCCCTCCCCTACAGTTTCCTTCAACTGCCAATCCCACCCCCACCCCTCCTGACAGTTTCCCACTACTGCTAATTGCTTTCTTATAGCACTGTAATTGTTCAAGGTCAGTTTATGAGTGAGAACATATGGAACTCAGTTCTTTGTTTCTGTGATAAATCACTGAGTATGATCGACTCCAAATCCATTCAAGTTGTTGCAAAATCCATATATTTGTCCTTCTTTATGGCTGCATAATGTAATCCAGTCCACTTCAATGGAACTGGGAAAAAATATTTGCCAACTCTATATCTGACAAAGGCCTAACATGTAGGATCTACATGAAACTGAAATGCGACAAAAGGAAAAAAACAAACAGCCCCTTTAAAAAGTGGACAAAAGACATGAATAGACACTTCTCAAAAGAAGATATATGGGCAGAAGCCAACAGACACATGAAAAAGTGCTCAGTCTCAGTCATCATCAGAGAAATGCAAATCAAAACCACACTGAGATACCACCTACCCCCAGTAAGAATGGCCATCATTAATAAAACAAACAACAGATGCTGGTGAGGATGTGGAGAAAAAGGAACACTTTTACACTGCTGGTGGGAATGCAGACTAGTACAACCTCTTTGGAGGACAGTGTGACGATTTCTGAAAGAACTAGAAATTGACCTTCCATATGACCCAGCAAATCCCCTATTGGGAATATACCCGAAGGAACTCAAATTATTCTACAAAAGAGATTTAGATATCTAAGGCCGGGTGCGGTGGCTCACCTCTGTAATCCCAGCACTTTGGGATGCCAAAGCAAGAGGATTGCTTGAGTCTGGAAGCTCAAGACCAATCTGGGCAGCATAACAAGATCTCGTCTCTAATTTTTTTTTTTTTTTTTTTTTGAGTCAGACTCTCATTCTGTTGCCCAAGCTGGAGGGCAGTGGCATGCTCACAGCCACTGCAGCCTCCACCTGCTATGTTCAGACGATCCTTTAGATTCAGCCTTCCAAGTAGCTAGAACTACAGGCACATGCCAACACACCCGGCTGATTTTTTGATTTACTATAGAGGCAAGATCTTGTCAAGTTGCCCAGGCTGGTCTGGAACTCATAGACTCAGGCAGTCCTCTCACCTTCAGCTCTCAAAGTGCTGGGATTAAAGGCGTGAACCACCACACCCGGCTTTTCTCTATTTTAAAAAATAATAAAATAAAAAAATAAAATAGATTTAGATATTTAAAATAAACCATGCTTCAGGTCTACATTTCCTCCAGAAACTACTATTTTTCTCTCTTCTGGTTTTTTTTTCCTTTGAAAGTTTCTTTTTTATGTATTTGTTTTTCATAATTTTCTTTATTTTAATAGCTTTAGGGATACAAATGGTTTTTGCATAGTGGTGAAGAAGTCTGGCTTTAAGCGCACCCATAGCCCACATTAGTGCACATTGTACCCTTTCAGTGATTTTTTTTTTTTTTTTTTTTGAGTTGGAGTCTCACTCTGTCGCCCAGATTGAAGCGCAGTGGCCGCTCCCGGCCACTGCAGCCTCAACCTGATGGGCTCTGGCGATCCTTCCCCCTCAGCCTTCCGAGTAGCCGGAATTACAGGCATGCGCTACCACGCCCGGCTGATTTTTTTATTTACTGTAGAGGTGAGGTCTCGCTGAGGCGGGTCTCGAACCCACAGGCTCAGGCAATTCACTCACCTCAGCCTCCCACAGGCGCAGGACTACAGGCTGAGCCACCGAGCCCGGTGATTTTTTTTTTTTTATTCCTCCTCCTTCCCATCCTCCTCCTCCTGAGTTTCCAATGTCCCTTCCGCCCCCATTTCCTGACCACCCTCTCACATCTCGACTCAGTTCGGTCCAGCCTGAATCCCCATTCTCCATTGCAATGGCTGGCAACGGTCACCAAAGATCTGTGAGCCCCATGGGACAAAACCCTTTGGATCGTGCCTCATATTCATGTTTCCTCTCCACGCAGTGACTCCACCCTCTCCAACTTCTCCTCCTGTCTACTTGGCCAATCTCCTTTGCCAGTTTATCCCACTCTACCGGGTGACCGAATGGTATTGAGTCTGAAAGGTTGGCCAAAGACCCTCTTCCTTCCTCATCCTCTTACCTTTCCCTAAGCAAGCTAACCCAGGTCAACAATTTGTTTACCAGATGAAAATCAGTAGGTCAGTGACTCCCCAGATTGCATCTCAAGGCCAGACCCCTGCTCTGAGTTCTGGACATATCTATCAAACCACACAGCAAATGATTGAACCCTTCAGTCTTCCTGTTTCCAATGTCTCCCCCCAAAATGCCGGATTTTCCTCCCAGGTTATGGTCTTCTTCCCTGTCTTAGGAGACAGCAAAATGATCTGTCCAGTTGCTGAAGCCAGAGACTAGGGATCTCTTTGTTCGCTCTCTCCCCTCCCACCAATAGGAAATCCTTCACCAAACTCCATCCATATCACTTCTGGCCCTGGGCATGGTGATTCACGATTGTAATCTCAACATCTGGGGAGACCCAAGTGGGAGAATCACCTGAGCCCAGGAGTTTGTGACCTGCCTGGGCAACCTAGTGAGATGCTAACTACAAAAATAAAAAAATTAGTTGTGCAGGATGGAGCATGCCTGTAGTCCCAGCTACTTGGGAGGCTAAGGAGGGAGAAATCACTTGAGCCCAGGAGTCCGAGGCTGCAAAATGAGCCACGACAGTGCCACTGCACTCCAGCCTTGCTTGCCACAAGCAAAATCCCGTCTTCAAAAAAAAAGCACTTGCTAAAAATCTGCTAGATATGTCTGTATCCTTTCTATCCTTCCTTTAGACTCTAAGTGTTCTTTCCACATGCTTTCTTGCCTAACTCCACTCCACCCCAATTCATACTCATACAAAAAATAATAATAAGCCTTATCTTGTAACACATATGCCCTTCTTAAAACCCTCCCGTGTCTTTGCTGCTCTGAAATAAAAGACCCACACCTCCTGCATAGCTTGTTTAACCTGCAAGATCTGACACCCCTGCCTCTCCTACCAGCAGCGTCATTCACTACCATGCTTCAATTTCCATCCTCTGGACATCTGATCTTCTTTGGAGTTCTTAACTGTGCAGTGTTCCCCTCACCTCAGAACTTGATCTATGCTGTTCTCTCTTCCAAAGACCTTTCTTAACATCCACCCACTGTCCTTCAACTAATAAGCAAATGCATTCGAGCAAATCACAGCTCGGGGAAGCCCTCTATGATGTGATCTCTCAGATTAAGTCAATCCACTCAGTTCCACGTGACGCAGTTTTCCCAAAGAATAGGAACCTCCATGGCGTTCCATGTCAATGACACACTAGGATATCAACCTGATTCTATGATTGTATTCATCTCTATGAACAGAATTAGAATAAGCAAATATCATCACTGCAAGAGGCTGAAAGGACCTTCAGTTCAGTGGCGTTCCACCCGGCTTCCACAGTGACTTAAGGATTTAAGCCACCGGGTAAGGCCCATCCACAGAACATGGAGACCCTGTTATCCCTCTGTATTCATCAGAAACCCTTCTATCGTGATCCCATCAAAGATCCTACAGGAAGAAATGGTTTCGCTGCTAAAAGGGGTTGGAAATACATTGGTCTAGCCCAGCTATTTCATGATTTAAACTGGGAGACTGAGTCCTACAGACACAAAGCGACTTGTGTCAAGTTCCAAAGCTAATTAACGGCGAGGTCGGGGTCACATCCCAGAGAATCTGTGCAAAATGGCCAGCTTGTCACCTGAGGGAGAGTTGCCAGCAGGCTGTTGGCCAGCAGTGTAAAATGAATGAGCTGTTCATTACAAAGGAAAGTGAGTACCTTGAGATACAGGGGTGTGTAACCCATTGTGAAATGAGTCAGATATAAACAGTTCTGGAGATGATACATAAAGCTGATTTCATTAGCTGCCATTTTCAAGATTACAAAACCCCAAACTGATTTTCTTCTTCAACTTCTGTTGCTACAAGATATGCATGCCTGAAGTATCTAGGCGAATGTCAATAACGACAATAAATATTTTGACAAACAACTTAACTGTCTCCCGTGCTTAATAGCATTCCCAATATCTTCTGGATCCAAAAAAGGCAGAGGAATTGAAAACCCAGTGATCAGGTGTTATCACTGATTCGTTCAGATGGCCAGAGGACAGCAAGACATAGACCTGGGGTCACCACCCCTCTTTTTTTCACAGCTACCCATTCCCTAATCCTTGGCCAATGGACACCATTGGGTCATTGACCACCAAGTGTCCCCTGCTCATTCTTCAAAGCTTGTTCAAGCATCTGTTATTCATACTGTCTTCTCAACATTCTGTCCCCTCTGACTCCTTATAGGTTTTAGTAGCCATAGTGCTGACTGGGCATTTATTTTAGGATATTTTCCATTGCCATTTCATCCATTAGCATGTGTGGTCTTCCCAACTAAGTTAAAAATCTCTCTGCTACAAAGATGACATCTTATGCTTCCTCTCATCTCTACAGGCCCTACATGCAGCCCTATGCATAATTAGTGCTCAGTAAATGTTCGTTGATGTTGATGACAACGACAATGACAAGAGATAAACAAAGGAAATCCCCCCCTTATCCTCTACTGGAAAAAAAAATTACTCACAACTCATTTCTTATGAGACCACAACGGATGAAAAAATAATTTTAAAAAAATTTCTGGTTGCTTAGTGGTTTCTACACATTCTTATACGTGACAGCTATTTTTAAGTCCAGAAGAAGTAGTGGCTTTCTCAGGATTCCATAGAAGCCCCAAAGAAATTAGAGAAATAAATGTTTTCATATGGGTATAGGCCAGCAGGAAAAGACAAACCATCACGCAGTACATGTCTTTTTTCTTTATTTTTACTGTTGTTTTTAGATTCGAGAGGTACGTGTGCAGGTTTGTAACATAGGTCTGTTGCATGATAGGGAGGCTTGGGCTTCCACTGAGCCCGTCGCCTGGGTGGTGGACATGGTACCTGGCAGGGGGGGTTGCAATCCTTGCTCCTCCCCTCTCTCCCTGCTTTAGGATGCCCCAGTGTCTCTCGTTCCCATTCTTATACCGCGTGTCTTTTTTAAAATCATGAACTTCGCGGCAACTTGAATGGACTTAGAGTCTATAATACTGAGTGACCTGTCACAGAAACCAAGAACTGAGTATCACATGTTCTCACTCATAAGCAACCTTGAGCAACTATCATGATACTAGAAGAAAGGGATTGGCAATAGTGGGAAACTGACAGGGGATGGGGAGTGGGATTGGCGACAGTGGGAAACTGTCAGTGGGGGGTCACACCTCATCAACAAGGATACCTGCAGAAAGAACATTTGTATACCTAATCCTGAATTGGACCCCACAAATTCAAAATAAAATAAATAAATAGATAAATAAATAAGTCAATGACTTTTAATCGTTTTATTTAATTTTTTATTTATTTATTTATTTATTATAAAGATGTGGGGTACAATTCAGGGTTAGGTATACAAACAGACTTTTAATCATTTTAATCATGACTTTGAATAATAATCTAATAATGACTTTTAATCATGGGGAAATAAGTTCCAACTGGGAAGAAGCATGTAAAATGAAGCACGTCATTATTGTGATTAAACAAGTTTCAAGTCCACGATGAACCTTGTAATCCCAGCACTTTGGGAGACCGAAGTGGAAGAATTGCTTGAGGCTAGGGGGTTTGAGACCAGCCTGGGCAACACAGTGAAACCCGCACCTCTTCAAGGAAAAAAAACCAAACAAACAAGCAGGTAGAATATATATGGCACCACAGTGAATACTACCATAACTAAGATCCATGTTAAATTTATATCTGCAAAGATTTTTAAGTGCTAAAACAGAACACCTTAGTGAGGACCTTTATTAAGTCATTGTTTCAGGACTGCCTTTCCTTGCAAATGACGCAGAAGAGGCTGTTTTGGTGAGTGTCACCTTAGCACGCTGAGCTTTATTTCCCTTCTCCTATAAAATCCCATTTCAAGTCTTCGTGAAAGATCCATGAAATCAACAGGGAACAAGTGGAGAGAAGAGATCATCATTGAGAATCTGATCCCCTTGAGGAGTTTCCTCTGTGAGCACAGTAGTTTTCTTTGAGTGGTAAAGAGTTCATTTATCCCAAGGGCTGCTGAGCTTTCTTCGCAAGTGTTAGTCATGGCCCAGTTTTCTTCAGCTGGTTCCACAGTCTCACCTTGACTCATGCTTCTATATTGGCATTCTCTACCTTCAGAGTCCACGTGCCTCACAGAACAACACTAAGCGGGTTCTCATCTGCCATGAGGGTCAACGTCCAAGGCGTTTCCTTCTCTTCATGTTCGTTCTGAATTCTCTTGCAAACATCTGGGCTTCGTGATGCAGCAGACCCACAGAGAGGGTCTGCACAAGAGCCATTTGACACCTTGTGTTTTAAGAGCACAGTTAAATGGAAACATCCTACTACCATTCACTCATTCATTCAGTGGGTATCTACTAAATGCCTACTATGTACCAGCATTGAATGGACATAGCTCTGGACTTCTGGATGAAAGACCTGGACTTAAGGCTGGCTTTGTGATTTAGTAACGGTGTGGCCTCTTTTCCTTCAGTTTCTTTGGCTGTAATATAGCAATTGTAATAAAACTGACCTTGCAGGTTATTCTAGGTATGAAAAGATGAATAAAGCATGGCTCCCAACTTGGAAGAAGTTCCAGAAACACTGTGGCCACATCTGGTTCATACCTGGACTTAACAAGTAAGCTTCTCGTATTTGCCACATCAGAACAAACGATTGTTGCTGCTATTATGGTTATAAAATTAGGGAAGTGGAGGCACAAAGAATAAGAAACCAGATAAAAAAGGCAATGGCAGAGGGCCGGGCACAGTGGCTCATGCCTGTAATCCTAGGACTTCGGGAGGTTCAGGCAGGAAGATCACTTGAACCAATGAGTCTGAAACTAGAAAACGTAACGAGACCTCATATCTACAAAAAAAAAAAAAAAAAAATCAGAAAACAAGCCAGGTGTAGTGGCATGCACCTGTAGTGCCAGCTATTTGGGAGGCTAAAGTGGAAGGATCACCTAAGCCCAAGACAAGCTATGATCACGTCACCGCACTCCAGCCTGGGGGACAGAGCAACCCATCTCTTAAAGAATGGCAAGTGATGGCCTCAAGGAAAATATCCAGATCTAGAAATCAAAGGGGAATATCCACAGTGCCACCTCTGCTTACTCATGATCCACTTTGATTTTCACGCTAGTCAGAAGGGAGACAGATGCTGGGGGATGGAGAGGACCTGGGAGCAGCCGTCTCGGCCTGCCACCTTTGACTTCCTGTCCTGCTGCCCACTGTACTCCGGGGAGGGACTTTTCTAGGTGGCATGCTAACCTACATCTGTCAAATAATTAGGTTCTTTTAAAACTGAACAGAAGAAAAAACATAACACACCCAGTGAACATAGCTTATACCTTATTTATTTTTTATTTTTTTGAGTCAGGGTCTCACTCTGTCACTCAGGCTGGAGTGTAGTGTCACAGTCACAGTTCACCGCGGCCTCGACCTCCTAGGTTCAGACAATCCTTCTGCCTCAGCCTCCTGAGTAGCTGGGACTACAGGCACAGGCCACCATGCCTGGCTAATTTTTTTGTTTTTTGTTTTTTGTAGAGACAAGTTCTCACTATGCTGTCCAGGCTGCTCTCAAACTCCTGGCTTCATGCAATCCTCCCACCTCAGCCTCTCAAAGTGCTGGGACTACAGGTGTGAACCACCTCACCCAGCCAACATATACCTTTAAAAAAAACCCTGAAAATATGAAAACTTTTGAGCAAGCCTGAATATGATACTACCAAATATCACATATAATTCTGTTTTCTGAGACATGTTGGAAGCTACACAGTAAGAACACCACATCCTAATGAGTAATGAGGGTTATGTAACAGGCAATGAGCAACACCGCCCACAGACTGCGTGTACACGCTAATATTGAGTTCTCGGTCACAACGTAAAGAACAAGGGAAGACCAAAACTTCAAAATATTACTCCCAGTTTTTGCACGAAACTGTGATTGGTTTGACATGAGTGCTTATTTCGCTTTTTTTTTAATCGTTAGCTCTTCATTTCAAGGCCCTTTTTTTTCATTCACAAATCAGAGTGTTTAACAAGAATCCTTAAGTAAGCTCTGACTGATTAAGGACTCAAACCATGGTCTAAGGATAACGAAACAAAGTTCGGAAGAGGAAAAATCCCACATCTTCCTCGGTCAACTGTGGCACAGTTTCACAAGGGAAAGTCCTTCAATGCGTCGAACTTGAATCTCCTTTGCTGACACATAAAAGAACCGTCTCTTCCAGAGAATAAAAGAACATTCAAAACCTTGTCTCCTGAAAGCTCTGTTCCCCAAACTGTTCTCCTCAGAATCCCAGTTGCTTGAGATAATAATGATAACAATAATGAGTCTGGGGATGGGGGTGAATTCTATAATTAAGCAAGTTTAGTAAATGCGAGATACTGTATTCCCACTTTAAAAGTGCAGAGTGCACTTTAGCATATTAAAATTTTTCAGAAGTCCAGAAGTTCATGATAACAGTTTAGCTTCGTTTTTAAGCAGAGTCCTCCTGCCCACCTCAGACGCTTGTTGTTAGTTTGGAAATTTCTCTGTGAAATGCGCGTTGGAAGATAGTGCTTTGATCTGCACCCCAATCTCTTTATTGTAGAACTGAGGAATCTAGAAAGACCTTAACTTGTGAAAGCTTTGTATGAGAAAGTTGTTAACTCCTCCTGATCAACAACAACAACCACAACAAAAAAAGTCTTCTTCCTCCTCGTAAATTGCAGATCCATTTGCGTTGGTGGAGAATTCCCCCCTTTTGTGCACCTGTTTCTAAAATATAGGAGCTTCTTTAAAAATAGTTCACCTATGTTGACGTGGCACAATGGCTTGGGCTTGTAATCTCAGCACTTTGGGAGGCCTAGGCGAGAGGATTACCTGAGCCCAGGAGTTTGCAACCAGCCTGAGCAACATGGAGAGACCTCATCTTCACAATCAATCAATATTAGTGGCATGCACCTATAGTCCCAGCTACTTGGAAGACTGAAGTGGAAGGATTGCCTAAGCTCAGCAGTTTGAGGCTGTGGTGACCGTGATCGTGCCACTGCGTTCCAGCCTAGGCAACCTTGACTCTAAAAATTTATATATATATCTCTTATATATATATATATATATATAGAGAGAGAGAGAGAGAGAGAGAGAGAGAGAGAGAGAGTAGTTCAAGTAGTTCACCCATGCTCCCAGGCTTCATTCAAGCCCCCATTCATGCCTTGCCTTCTATTTAGGGGATACCTGGATGTTTGTGCCCATATGTGACCCCACATTTACACACACCAGGTGGGTGCAGCCACGTCAAAGCTCAGAGGAGTAGAAGGAGCGTCTATTCGGATCTCCTCACTTTGTGGCAATAAGGGGACGTGGGCCTAAGAAAGGAAGAGGGCAGTCCCCAACAGACAGTTGGTGTCAAGCCAGGACTCACCTGATCCACTCCTGGCGGCTTCTTACCCCTTCATTGTCTCCACTCACCTTCCCAGGGTTACGCAAACATGCTCCCTGACCTGCAGACTACAAACTAGATTTAGAGGCAGAAGCTCTTGCTTACCAAAGAGCACTCAGAAGCCAACCTATTGTTCAGGCTGGGTTGCTTTATTCTAAGTGCAAAGGTGAAAAGATTTCCACTCCTAACAGTCCCAGAAGAATAATGGGAACATGGAGAAACGCTGGTTTCTTCACCAGTGTCCCAACTTGGTCTTCTCTCCTCTACAGATGCATCAGGGTCCAGGTGATCTCGGCTGTGGCATGCATCAGGTTACGGATTTGGCTACAGGCCAGGCGTGGTGGCTCACTCCCCAAATCCCAGCACTTTGGGAGGCCGAAGCAGGAGGATTGCTTGAACCTGGGAGTTTGAGATCAGCTTGGATAGCATAGAGAAATACTATCTCTATTTATAAAAGAAAGAAAGAAGGACGGGGGTGGGGGAAGAAGGAAGGAAGGAAGGAAGGAAAGATAAATATACTATATTACCAGCCTGGGTGATATAGTGAGACCTCGCCTCTAGAAAAAAATCAAAAAATAAAAGAAAAGAGAAACAAAAATAATTTGGCTAGAGATGAAAACAACATCATTTAAAAGCAAATTGAGCAATGCTTTGAAGAATTCAAGCTCTGAAGAATCTAATATAAACGTCCTACCAGCTCCAACTCTCTACACATGGTGGTGGATTTCAGCCTTGAAATATAACTTTCTTTTCCCACTTGGGATTTTGTTTTGTATCTATTGCTTGATAAAGAGGTTCCTCCACTTCATTCACCCTTGGCAATATTTAAATAATACTCCATTCTGGAAAGTGAGCTTTTCTGCTTTTAGCTATTGATTTCAGAGTGCTATGAACCTTCCCTCGAAGTCACTTCCTTGGACCCCTCTCCGTGCTCGGGGACTCTCACCCCTGCTCCAAATAGGGTCACGTTTCAGCAGATCCTCCACACTCCTGGTCCTCCTGGTGCCTGACCCCCAGGAAACAGAGGCGCATGTTGCATTGAGATGGCCATTATGTATCTCCACTCACCAGAAACACCATCGCCAGGTGGCAAGGGTACAGGATGACAAGAAAACAATCCCATCTTTCATGCCCCAGCTTCTGTCACACTCACCCCGTCAACCTGAAAACAGACTAGAAAACCCCAGCGAGGAAAGGTTTGAGAGCTTCTGCGGCGAGGTGACAGGAATCACAGAGCCCACCCGCCACTGGCCAGGAGAGAAAGGGTTCAAGTGAAAGAGGATAAATCGTATTCACCAAAAAAATCATTCGTCTTGACTGTTGAGGGCGGTTCCCTTTTGATATCTGCGTTTTCTCTAAGCTTAGCCTAGCCCTTAAAAAAAAAAAAAAAAAAGAACTCTCATTTCTATTCAATTAACTGCTTCCTCCTCTGACTTTAAATCAAGGGCAGTGTCTGTTAGATTTAATGACTTTCCAAGAGCCTACATGGTAAGGCAGTCACCACAAAAGCAAAAAGGCCATATGGTGCTTTAAAGGCAAGAATCCAATATTTAATTTAAAGATATTCTTCTCACAGGAGATGCAATAAGGCTGTTTTTCTGGCCCCCTTGACATATAATATGTTTGTAGGTCAAGATTTTAGTTGAAAAACTCATAGCAAGTAAAATGAAAGTCTTTTACCTTTGGAAGGTCTACGGGAGAAAATCTTGGAAAGATTTGCTATCCCACCTATTTTGATTAGAGAGTGATCTTCTTCTTTAAAGAGGATGTTTATTTTTATTGGCACTATGCACAAGATTTTCCAGGTCTAACAGCATTAAAAATTGCATTGGGACAGGTGTGGTGGCTCACGCCTGTAACTCCAACATCTTTGGAGGCTGAGGCAGAAGTACAACTTGAGTCCAGGAGTTCGAGACCAGCCCGGGTAATATAGTGAGACCTCGCATCTAGAAAAAAAATCAAAAAATTAGCCAGGTGTGGTGACATACGTTTCTAGTTCCAGCTACTTGGAGGGTTGAGTTCGGAGGATTGCCTGAAGTAACAAAATTGAGACTGTGGTGAGCTGTGATCACACCACTGCACTCCAGCTTGGGCAACAGAGTGAGGTCTCGACTCAAAAAAAAAAAAATGCATCAACATCTATACAGTCAACATTAGAAAGAGAAATTAAGTCAAAATTATAGCATTGTAAGAAAAAAATTCCAGAAATATAGCATGGTCAGAACGCTAAGCTTGACTTGGACAACAATGAACTGTGGCACACTGAGTGGGTTGCTTTGCTTCTCTGTGTCTGTTTTTGTTGTTGTTGTTGTTGTTGTTGTTGTTTTGAGTTGAAGTCATAGTCAGTCGCCCAGACTGGAGTGCAGTGGCACGTTCATGGCCACCCTAGTGTCAACCTGCTAGTTTCAGGCGAGTCTTCTGCCTCAGCTCTCCAAGTAGCCAGAACTACAGGTGTGCGCTACCACATGCAACTAAATGTTTGATTTATTGTAGAGATGAGGTCTCGCCAAGTTGCCCAGGCTGTTCTCGAACCTGTAGGCTCAGGCAATTCTCTTACCAACAGTAAAAAGAGGAAGCTCAGTTGCATCAACACTCGGACTTTGTCTACAACATCCACTGAGACTACCAGCTGTCCCAGCGCCTATCGACAGCCAGTTTCAATCTAAAGTAGAGTAACCTCCTTCCCCCACCACCCCAAGCAGGAAAAGCAACATGAGGACAACTTTACATGATGACACAAACCTAAAGCATCCACAAAGAAATAGTTTAGAGTGCAGCCGTCCGAGATGGAGCTGCTCTTTTGAATTAATGGCATCATATGGGAAAATTCTGGTCAAAAGGATAAATGGAATGTTAAAGAATAAAGAATTGTACATCCAGGCTGAACTTGGTGGCTCATGCACTTTGGGAGGCTGAGGTGGGAGGATCACTTGAGCCCATGAGTTTAAGACCAACCAGAGCAATGTAGCGAGACCTTGACTCTACAAAAAATAAAAAATTAGCCAGGTGTGCCAGCCACACCTGTAGTCCCAGCTACTCGGGAAGCGGAGGCAGGAGAATCACTTGAGCCCAGAAATTCAAGGTAACAGTGAACTGTGATCATGCCACTGCACTCCAACCTGGGCAACAGAGCAAAGACTCAAGGAAGAAAGAAAGAAAGAAAGAAAGAAAGAGAGAGAGAGAGAGAGAGAGAGAGAGAGAGAGAAGGAAGGAAGGAAGGAAGGAAGGAAGGAAGGAAGGAAGGAAGGAAAGAAATAAAGAAGGAAGAAAGAAAAGAAAAAAGAATTGTACACTAAACTTATTAATTTACATAATGTAATTAGATATTTGAGGATTCAATATATTCTGTGCTTTGATAAACATTTCCATTGGTGTATAATGTACACTTCACCCAGATTATCCATAGTCATGTGTACACACCTCAATTTGTTCTATGTGAGATAACTACTCAACTTTATAGAAGCAAGTGAGAATCAAAGAAATGTACACCCTTATTTAGCCAGAAGTTCCCTAGGCAGTCCATAAGCCAAAGACGATGAATTCTTCAGTTAACCACAAATTAATTGGATAGTCTTCAAATTCCTCACTAGGTCTTTTCCATACCTTCATGCACATTCACTCACAAATTAAAATGTCATCCTTTTATTTAAATGATAATGATGTGTCTTCTGAGTTCAACACAAAGGAGATCCACCACCCAGGTGTAAAATCCTTTGAGAGATTATACTCTTCAGATTTAAAGGAAGTTTGAATTATCCAAAAATGTAGACATGCTCTGTGTAATGAATGTACATCTTTAATGTAAATGACTCAAAAGGACCTTAACCTATGACTTCTTAGTCGTTTCTGGTCTCAGGATCTGTTCATTATCTTTTCTTCTTGTTGGTGTATTATTGTACTGAATTTGATGGAAAGGTCGAGTAAGCCAGGCCAGAGCGCATTCTCTCTATGGCTCTGTTGTTAGCTCTTATTAGCTTTTGTATGACTTGAAAAGAAATAAGGGTATATGATAAAGGGAAAACTGTGTGGAATGCATTGGTCTATACTACTGCCTTCCAATAGTATCCGTAATTAACACACTATCCAAACACCTCCTGGAAAAGATACTCTACTACCTATTCATTCAATTTTAGACAATTTTTATAATATAAAATAAATGAGCACACTTTCTGAGTCTTTTATACAAGTATTTCCCATGAATGGTGGGCGATTATAGCTTTTATGTCTGTCTTTGCTTAAAATTCACCACATGCACCTAGGCTCTGCAAATCAAATACAGATTTTCACTTTGCCTAAATGCATTAAGTAAATGCTACTGGGAAGCAACAACCAATTAATTAATCAAAAAAGTATCAATTCAGTACTACTCTGGGTACCATCATATTTTGGTACATGATCTATTTAAGGATATAAGACTAATCTACAAAAACTATACATGTTCTACTCATACATATATGCACCCGTGACATAAAGTGAAGGAGTTTCAAAGAGAAAAAGGATAAATGCATGTGAGATCACATCATGTGCATTCACGCCATGGAAATTTCTGGTTGTATAGTCAATATAGTTGTTTGTTTTCATAGCTCTCACTCGTAGTCTTTTCAGTAATGATTTTCCTGTCGCACATTCTAGGTTGTTTAAACTGGATAATTAGTTACTTTGAAATGAAGGTATCTCTTTCACTAGACTAGTGAATAGCCACAGAGAATAAGGACATATCTGAGTAAGACCTTTCTTCAAAGAGTAAGTCTTTACAATAAGGAGCTTACTCTTGCAAGCATCATACTTCCCAAATCTTAACACCTTACATTTATTTCCTGTGCTGTTCCTCCCCATTTTATGTAAGATCCATCCACCAAAGTTATTACTTGCAATTTGAGAGTATGGATTAATTAGACTGTGGTTCCAGGAAAAATGTAGTAGAAAGCAACAGAACACTGCTCCAACTGCAACAACCTTAAAAGGTCAAATAAATTGCTGAAACCATATTGTCCAAGACATCAAAAGGCTGTGAAAGCAAAGCAGACTAAATGAACCCAACCAAATAGAGAAGAACCCTTCCAATTTGTGTAGGTGGCCACTGGATTCTTTCTACCCTGGGAATATTTGCCAGTTCTAAGTACAAGATGAGGCTCGAGCTTGGCCTGAATACAAGGGCATCACTGTGAGAAAGAGAAACTATGAAAGCTTTTGGAGGCTGTGTGGTG
Organism: Carlito syrichta; assembly: GCF_000164805.1. NCBI lineage: Eukaryota > Metazoa > Chordata > Mammalia > Primates > Tarsiidae > Carlito > Carlito syrichta. Next base: position 246,553 of record NW_007245635.1, read on the forward strand.
TTGGAATGACAATTTGGAAACCTCAGGAGCCCTAAATGCACGAGATCATTTTCCCCTATGATTCATTTGCTGGTTTAAGGGACACATGGAATCTCTCTTAAAATGAAACTAAAATACACAATGTGTTTTCAAAAGTTCATAGAAAGTACATATTACGTAAAAAACTATACATGGATATCAATTTTTTTTAAATCCAAAATAAACTCATACTGACTTGTTATAACATATCTAAACAGGATCCAATGTGAGGCACTAAGAAGGTTAAACATTAGTTTGAAAAGAGCCCCTATTAGAGCAATGGAGATTCTGCAAAAATGGAAGCAAGAACAAACATCAAATTAAAGGTGAAGCTTGGATGAAAGAATGGTGAAATCACTGATGGTTTTTTTAAAAGCTTATGGAGACAATACCCCTAAAGAAAGCAGCAGTTTATAAACGAATAACTTGTTTTACAAAAGGAAAATACTATGTTGAAAATGAAGCCAGCAGCATCAGGCCATCCACATTGATTTTCAAGGAAAAAAAATGCATTTTGTTTGTGTCCTAATTGAAAAAGACCAACAATTAACAGCAGAAACAATGGCCAAAAGCATAGGCCTCCCAACTGGTTCAGCTTGCACAATTCTGACTGAAAAATTAAAGTTGAGCAAACTTTCCACTTAATGAGTGCCAAGATCATTGCACCCAGGTCACCTACAGACAAGAGCAGAGGTTTCAATGGAAATTATAAACAAGTGGGATCAAGATCCTGAAGCCTTTATTTAAATAACTATAAGGGGAGATGAAACATGGCTTTACCAGTATGATCCTGAAGATAAAGTACAATCAAAGCAATGGCTACCAAGAGGTATAAGTGTTTTAGTCAAAGCAGGAGCAGACTGATCAAGAGCAACAGTTTTGGGGGGAATGCTCAGAGTATTTTGCTCATTGACTTTCTGGAAGGTCAAAGAACAATAACATTTGCTTATTATGAAAGTGTTTTGAGAAAGTTAGCTAAAACCTTAGCAGTAAAATGCCCAAGAAAGCTTCCTTCTAGTGATGCATTCCTTCTCCCTCACAGCAATGTTTCTGCTCATTCCTCTCAAACAAGGGCAATTTTGTGAGAGCTTCAATGGGAAATCATTAGGCATCCACCTTACAGTCCTAATTTGTCTCCTGAGGTTTTCTTTTTTTCTCCCTAATTTAAAAAAAAATATTTAAAGGACACTCATTATCCAACAGTTAAGATTTAAAAAAAAAAACAAAAACACTGCAGCCAGGTGTAGCGGCTCAAGACTGTAATCCTAGTACTTTGGGAGGCCAAGGTGAGTGGATTGCCTGAGCGCATGGATTTGAGAACAGCCTGGGCAACTTGGCAAGACCTCATCTCTAAATAAAAAAAAAAATGAGGTGGGAATGGTAGTGCATGCCTGTAGTTCCAGCTACTTGGAAGCCTGAGGCAGAAGGATTGCCTGAGCCCAGCAAGTCAATGTTGGGGTGCCTGTGAGTGTGCCACTGCACTCCAGCCTGGATGAGGAGTGAGACTCCAACTCAAAAAAAAAAAAAGTGCTGCATTAACATGGTTAAATTTCCAGGAGCTTTTCGGTTTTTTAAGGAGCGACTGAATGGTTGATACCATCTCTTACCAAATTTGTTGAACTTGATGGAACATATGTTGAGAAATGAAGTTTATATTTTGTGTTTCTATCTTGTAGATTTATTTTTCCATGAATGTTTGAAGTCTTTCTGACTGTAGTCTCATAGTAATGAGAAGACAAAGTCCCTCTCAAGGAAGAGCATCTGCTTGGAAGAAGCCTGGAGCTGGAGACTAGAGATCAAAGTTCACCGCTGGTAAAAGGCAATCCAAATGCCCTGTAGTCTTGGCAGGCAGACATGGAGGAGGAAGAGACTTGCTAGGCTAGCAGCCAAAAACCATTCAGAGTTGTCTGCACCCTAAAACATTTGAGACCAGAGATAAACTGAGTTTGACTAAAGTCCCATCTCTGATTAAATCATCAGAGGGCAAATCCTCTCTGGGACAAGGTAATATAAACTTTATTCTCTACAATCCTTTCATACACTGTGTCCAGCATGAAGTAAAAAGTTACAAGCCTTGAGAAGAAGCAGAAAATGGCTAATCACCAGAGGAAGAAAATAAACAGTCATTTGAAGCAAACAGAAAGATGATTCCCAGCTTGATATTAGCAGATAATATCTTTAAACAGGTGATATTAACCTGTTAAAGAAAATAAAGAGGAAGATGAAAATATGAAGCCTTTCAACAGCTGAGGTGAGTGGATTGCCTGAACCCATGGGTTCGAGACCCGCCTGGGCAACTTGGCGAGACCTCATCTCTACAAGAAATCAAAAATGAGCTGGGTGTGGTAGCACGCGCCTGTAGTTCCAGCTACTTGGAAGGCTGAGGCAGAAGGATCGCCGGAGCCCAGCAGGTCGAGGTCGCGGTGGCCGGGAGCGGCCACTGCACTCCAGTCTGGGTGACAGAGTGAGACTCCAACTCAGGAAAAAAAAAAAAGATTCAAAGGGCACTCTAGAACTGAAAATTAAAATTAAAATATCATGATCAAGTTTAACATAAGACTAGCAGTTTAGAAGCCAGGATTGGCAAACTCAAAAGCAGGTAAACTATAAGATATTCAAAATAAACTAGAAAAAAAGAGCAGAATGTAAAAGATATGTGAGACATCATTAAATGATCTAACAAATGTACAATTGTAACCCAAAAAGCAAAGATAAAAATGAGGAAAAAGCAATATTGAAAAACCATGACTAAGAATTTTCTAAACGATGAAAGATATCAATCCGTAGATTCAAACAATTCAACAAACTCCAAGCAGGACAGATATAAGAAAGGCACAGCTGATTTGGTTGCTCTGGGGTTAGAGCTGATCATCAGTATATTTTAAAGCATCCTAGGCAAATACTTCATGTATTCTCAGTACTAAGAAACAGTGGCCTAGGGAATGTCATACTGAAAGAGTAATGTACAATGTGTTCACATTTTTATGTTTTTAGGGGAGCATAAAAAGAAGCAAGTTCTAGTCTCTTTTTCTTTCAAATGTCCCCTAATAGGAGTCAGGGAACTAGTTTATATTTCAAAGATGATCTCCATACCTCAATCCCACAGTTTTCAAATCAACACCTGCTCACATGCTCTTTCCATAACCTGTTGAGTATCATGAAAAGAAAAATGGCATAGATTGCATCTGGCCAGAAATTTTCTGACTGGAGAAAAATCAGTCAGAAGAAGGGTGCAGAAAGGAATACAAAATAGGCTTTATAGAGCACTCCAGACTTGCTACTTGAGCTGCATCTTGAACAAAGACATGGGGAGATGAAAGATGACTGATTTTCATCTCCAATGAAGACCTTCGAAAGTCAAGCTCAGTAAGACCAATCCCTTCGTTGGCTAGGACAGCCAGAGCAAAACAGAGTCTATCTGAGACTGAGCAGATGAATGACTAGAAAGAAAAGACAAATTTCAATGGGGCTTTGGACACTGGCTTTGTCTGTCATCCCAGAGCTAAGGTCCTTTTCCAGAATAAGAACTCAGAGTTGAGAAAGCATTATTCTTGTCAGATCTAAAGGTAAGACTGTATTGAACCATAACTGACATTACTTAATGGTTGTTATGAGATGTGTACATTTTAGATTTTTTAAGTTTATTTTATATAGTCATTATGTATTGTGTATATATTTAAGAGATGGAGGAGGAGGGGAAGAAAAAGAAGAAGGAGAAGGAGAAGGAGAAGAAGGAGAAGGAGAAGGAGAAGGAGAAGAAGAAGAAAGAAGGACAACAACAATAAGAAATTGTAGTATTAGATGTAGACCATCCCAGACTTAGAGCCACCAGGAGAATCTCCACAAAGCACATGGCCAAAAACATCTCTGCATTCTGATGCCTAGCTAACTTTGTCCCAGGTAATAGCTCCCTCAAAATGCTGAATTTACCTAAATTCGTAAAAGTGACCAAAATAAATGTCACTTTTGTTGCCATTATGATTTAAAATTATATTTCAAAATTTTGTTTATTTTTTTGAGTTGAAGTCTCACTCTGTCACCCAGACTGGAGTGCAGTGGCCGCTCCCAGCCACAGCAGCCTCGGCCTGCTGGGCTCCGGCGATCCTTCCGCCTCCGCCTTCCAAGTAGCTGGAACTACAGGCGCGCGCTACCACGCGTGGCTAATTTTTTGATTTATTGTAGAGATGAGGTCTCGCCAAATTGCCCAGCGGGTCTCGAACCCATGGGCTCAGGCAGTCCGGTCACCTCAGCCTCCCAAAGTGCGGGATTACAGGCTGAGCCACCGAGCCTGGCTATATTTCAAATTTTAAAGTGCACACAGTAAATCAGCACAAGACAGACAGGGTGTTTCCCAGGGTACCCCGGGATAAGCTTTCCCCCATCGGCCCAAGAGCTCCTTCTCCTTGCCCGAGGTCTCTCACCACTCACCCTCACTTCCTCCAGCAAGAGTGCAAGAGCAGTTCCCACATTGGTGCAGCCCTGACTGTACCCTAACACCCGAATTCTCAGGGGAAACAGCTCTGCTTGGTAGCTGCCCATGTGTTCTACATTGCCTCAACAGGACGTACCGCCTTTCTCATCCATTTTTCATGGGGCATCAAATCCATGTGACAAAATAACATACTGTTGATCAGGGTTTTTATTACGTTTCCCCTCCCAAGACTTGTCTTCCTTTCTTTATTTATTTTTTCCCCTGGCTTCTTAAATACTATTTCAGCGGATGTGCATTAGACATGAAATTAGCCTTTCTTGCCTACGCTATGTTTTTGCCAGTTACCCTTCCACAAAACATATGATGATGACATTTAATCCTGTCTTCAGGGCCGCTACTGTACATTTCCAAAGTTTGCCTGTGTTCCAGATCCGTAGAAAGCCTTGAGTCTCCTCTGTCCTCGGTGCCAGTTTCTGTATTCTGCGACACCCGGTCACTTTTTACATATTGGCTCAAACTATTTATCTGTAGATTAATTCAAAAGACTCTAAAAATAAGTTTGAATCCCAAGCTTTCTGCTGCTATTTGTAGATGTCAGGGTTTTTTGTTTGTTTGTTTGTTTTGGTTTACTTGGGGTTTTTGACACTCACTAGGAAGCAGAAATCTGCATGAATGCCTTTTAATATATTTCCTTTATTGCTCATTTTACATAAATCTGCTGGCCTCCACGTAGATACCAGCTGCCAAATGATTACGAAAATAAAAAGGGTTAATGCGTTACCTTTGAAAGAAGAAAATTATTTGATTTCCTCTAGATCTATTGTGTTTTTCTAGTAGTCACGACACATTAGTAAACTTCTCTATAATAAGACTTTATTTTAGAAATATCTATTTAAAGGCCCAGCGCAGTGCCTCACACCTGTAATCCCAGCACTTTGAGAGGCCAAGGTGGCAGGATTGCTTAAGCCCAGAAGTTTGAGACCAGCCTGGGCAACATAGCGAGACGTCATCTCTGCAAGAAATAAAAAAAAAGCCGGGCTCGGTGGCTCAGCCTGTAATCCCGCGCCTTTGGGAGGCTGAGGTGAGTGGATTGCCTGAGCCCGCGGGTTCGAGACCCGCCTGGGCAGCGAGACCTCATCTCTACAATAAATCAAAAAATCAGCCGGGCGTGGTAGCGCATGCCTGTAATTCCAGCTACTTGGAAGGCTGAGGCGGAAGGATCGCCGGAGCCCAACAGGCGAGG